>NW_020837949.1:21269854-21385022 GCF_003676395.1 Aethalodelphis obliquidens
AAAAAAAAAAAAAAAAAAAAAAAAAAAAAGTAAATCATCTGATTTACTGAAAACTAGTCACTATCCAGTTGAGTGAAGTATCAACCATTTTACAAGGGGCTTTAAGTAAGATTAATGAATTAATACTGGTGTTTTGCTGTTGAAGTTTTCTACAGTGAATTCAGAGTTTATTATCAGTATCATTTCACTAGGCTTCTTTATATGCCCAGGAGGCACCAGCAAGGCATAAATCCTTCTCTTTTGTCTTCTCTGGTCTACCTCTCACAAAAAGGAAAGAAGTGGGAATGTAAAATAGAATGAGTAGAAATGAGAGCAAGTCTGAAAATGCTGGAGAAAAGAATGCCCACCAATGTAAGGACATTGCTCTTTTATCTGCCTTGCCAGTGAGTGGAGTCTCTAAGCTTTCACCTTGTACCATATGGGCATGCGTGTGGAGGAAGTGGTGGTGAGGAGGGAAAGAAAAGACAAGGAAGAGATAGAAGAGACCAAGAATTAAGGACCCCTGTGCTGTCCAATGAGCTGACACAGGCAAAGGTACCAAATCTGGCCGTTAAAGTGCATCTGAAGCAACTGCGTGCACCATCATTATTATTGTCATTATCATCATTTTTAGTTCTACTTGCTGTCTGCCAACCTCTTCACAGAGCAGACCATTTTAATAGTGACCCAGCCCATACCTTCAAGGTTGTCCACAGACCTGATGCTGCCAGAAAACCAGTTACAAGAAGGGAGACGAAAGGGATCCAGAGAATGGAGAGGCATTCTGAGTTCCATTAATGAGTGAGGTGACTCACGGCTGACTCAGACGAACGAAGACAAGCCTGGAGAGGGGAGACGGTGGGGGGCAGACCTCAAAGGAGCCCTGCCAAAATGTTCAAATGGGAGCTAGGAGGCCAGGGACACGGTGTTATTTAGAGAGCAGCCTGCAGCTCTGGTGTTGAAGGGAGGAGCGGATCTGAAAACAGAGGGAGAAAATTGCATTTGAGGCCAAAAACTGAGTTGTGAATCTGTAGCTTTCTGTGCTTTGACAAATGTGTAACATTCTCTGGTGACATTGACCTGCTCCTTGGTAAATCTTAGAATATTAACTCAATAGGAATTAATTGTCATCAGTTTCCTGGGGAGTAGACGTAAATCAGGTTCCACTCTCATTTTTCTAATGATCTCAGTGAGAAAAATAAGCCTCTTTCTTTAGTATTTTACATTTGGAGAACATTGTGATCCAACCTGTGCTTATAGATGATAGATTTTTTAAAAACTTGAACATATGACTAAGCATCTTCTCTCTGATTAATGGCTAATTGAGGTTTCAGTTTGAAGATTCCAAAGTTAGATAATGTTATGAAGGTTCACAACTGCATTTTCCTATATGCACTGTACTGAAATGATATGTCCCATCACACACTATATCTAGGTCCCCTAAAGCAGGTATCCCCAACCCTGCCAGTACTGGTCTGCAGCCTGCTAGGAACTGGGCCACACAGCGGGAGGTAAGCAGCGGGCAAAGCGTCATCTGCTGCTCCCCATTGCTCTCCATCACTCGCATTACCACCTGAAACATCTGCCCCCCCCCGCCCCCGTCTGTCAAAAAATTGTCTTCCACGAAACCAGTCTGGTGCCAAAAAAGTTTGGGACCTTTGTCCTCAAGATCATGCATTTGCGAGATGGCTAGATGGAGGTATAGACTACTTGGGTGACATGGTTTTTCTCTGTGTACTAAAAAACCCACACAGAGATCAAACCCATGACCTCAGCCTCATTAAGACAATGCAAACCAACTGAGCTATCTAAAAATAATTTTGGTCGATTACATATTTATATATGATTTGATGACTATTGTCTCAAATGTACTTCACCAGAATGGCACGATGGTGGAAGAGACAGGGGTTCTTTGCCAGCTTGGCCACCCATGAACTTTCACTAAGGTGAAAAATAAGTTGCTCCAAACGCAAAACTTTTCAACTTTGCCTGCCCCCAACAGGCGGCAATGGCAGTTGGACGCGGTTGTTTTAGTCTTGGCCAACTAGTTTTCTACTATCAGCAGGTTTACTGTATTTAATTTGGGGTGTTTTGCAACATTATTAAGCCCAGTATGTCTGACAATTGCAAAAGCAATGAGAATGTTGAATGTGCTATTAAGAGGCTTATGATTATGATGAAAATCAAAATGAAAATGAAAGAGATTAACAAAATGAATATTAGGAATGGTAAGAAAAATCACCAGTGTTGCATGTGGGTAAGAGATAGATCATTAGTCAATAGGGGTGATTATGAAAGACAAAGAGAGCTTCAAAACATGTGAAAAACGCTGGCTGGGTCAATGCAATGAACATCACAATCAGCAAGAAATGAGGAAAAGTAATCCAAGCAATGGAAACAATTTGGAGTTTGTCATTAGAGACCTGGCGTCAGCTTTGAATGCCTATAATCCAAATATTAATTCAGGTAAGGGCTAAAAAATATGTTCAAGCATTTAAAACCCAGGTGTGGTAAAAGTTCTCATTCTGGGGCTTCCCAGGTGGCGCAGTGGTTGAGAGTCCGCCTGCCGATGCAGGGGACACGGGTTCGTGCCCCGGTCCGGGAAGATCCCACATGCCGCGGAGCGGCTGCGCCCATGAGCCATGGCTGCTGAGCCTGCGCGTCCAGAGCCTGTGCTCCGCAACGGGAGAGGCCATAACAGTGAGAGGCCCGCGTACCACAAAAAAAAAAAAAAGTTCTCATTCTGGATCCTTTGCTGAAAACCAGTGATAGTTCCATAGATTCAAGATCTGTTAGTTCTACACAACATTAAATTCCCTATGGAAGCTGAGAAGGAGTTTTATGACACTTGGCAAAGCCCACCAAAGCCTGCCTTGACCGCCTTTCAATTTATATGGACTGGTCTATTTTGGATAAAGAAGCCCAGTAGGATGGCTATCAGCAAGGAGATTAGAATGCTCTCTAGTCTTAAAGCTTTGAAGGACCATCAAGCCCCTTTTTGGCAGAGACATGTCTTCCTAAGCTTAAATCACTAACAGCCAGTTTTGTCTTACTACAGTTTTTCAGAATTCACCTGTTTATAAGATATATAAATGTGTGTATACATTCCTCTGTACACTTTTTGGATCTTGCTTCTCTATTTAACATTGGACAGTGGGATTTTCCTTTAGCTTTTAGCTAATTGTTTAACATGGTCTTTCAATGGAAGCTTGGTATTCCACTTCCTTACTGTCATTTGATCCACCTTTTGCTGAGTTCATAAGAATGCTATGATATTAATATCATTTGGCATAAATTGTTACGTTTCTCTGATTATTTCATGAGGATAAATTAGTAGAATAAAGTTACTAGGTCATAGTGTTATGAATATGTTTAAAGTTTTAATATATTTCTAAATTTTCCTTCAAAAAGATTTTGCCAACTGATATCCCTTCAAGAAAAATATCAATGTTCCTGTTTCCATGTACCTTTGTCAGTATTAGATACTATTTTTCTTTTGCCTCTACTCATTTTGAGGAGAAAACATTTTTTAATGTTTATTTATTTGTTATTGAGACCTCTTTCTATGATTTTTAATGCATGTCCTTTGCCAATTTTTCTACGGGAACACTTTCCTTTTAATTATTGATTTGTAATCGTTCTTTATATATTAACCAATTTTTTATTTGCCTTTTAACTTTATAATAGTCACCACCATTGGTTTTCATCTCTAAAGGTAATACCAGTTGCAGTTAATTCACATGGCTGATGGGAAAACTGAATGAGAAAATATTTGTGAAAATGCTATAAAACATAAAGGATTTTAATCACATACTTCTAGTGTTGATGCTATCCAGAAATCGAGAACTGGACTACAAATCTAACATGAATTTGTAGACAAACTACAAGTCTAACATGAATTTGTAGACTGTCTAACATGAATTTGTAGACAGTCTAACATGAATTTGTAGACAAACTCCTATTCTTGACTCTGACAGTATCTTACAAAATAAGAATTATATGTTTTGTAGCATAGTTATTAGGAATGCCATAAAAATAAACAAAGATATCAGCTATCAAAACACTCTGAGGGACTTCCCTGGTGGCGCAGTGGTTAAGAATCCTCCTGCCAACGCAGGGGACATGGGTTCGAGCCCTGGTCTGGGAAGATCCCACATGCCGCGGAGCAACTAAGCCCATGCCCACAACTACTGAGCCTGCGCTCTAGAGCCTGCAAGCCACAACTACTGAGCCCACGTGCCACAACTACTGAAGCCTGTGTGCCTAGAGCCCATGCTCCACAACAAGAGAAGCCACTGCAATGAGAAGCCCACCCACCACAATGAGAAGCCTGCACACTGCAACAAAGAGTAGCCCCCGCTTGCAGCAACTAGAGAAACCCACTTGCAGCAACAAAGACCCAATGCAGCCAAAAATAAATAAATAAAGTAATTTTTTAAAAAAAGAACAACAACACTCTGAGACTTTTAGATGAATCCATAAAACCAAGCTGTTGCATTATTTTACTTTCTTTTGAAAAAGTTAATCCAGTATAGGCCCACTGTAACAGGAAAGACACCATAGTCATCACTATTGTTACCTCAGGTTCATAAGTTATGCCTGCTCACCTTTCCAAACGGTCCTTTTCTCAAGTTGTTGTTTTTTTTTAAATATTTATTTATTTGGTTGCACCGGGTGTTAGTTGCAGAAGGTGGGCTCCTTAGTTGTGGCACATGGGCTCCTTAGTTGCGGTAGGTGGGCTTTTTAGCATGTAGCTTGAGGGCTCATTAGTTGTGGCATGCGAACTCTTAGTTGCGGCATGCACGTGGGATCTAGTTCCCTGACCAAGGATCGAACTCGGGTCCCCTGGCATTGGGAATGCAGAGGCTTAACCACTGCACCACCAGGGAAGTTCCTCGAGTTTTTTTTTTTAACGTGAAAACAAAAAGAGATTAATCAGAGAAAAACTCTTCTCCAACAGAAAGATTTTTAAAAGCTATATAGTTTTATAATTAATGAAGTAAACAATATTTAAAGGCATACATGGAGAAGCTCTCTCCCAGTGATGTGACCATCCTCCCTCTGCCCACACCCTCGTCCTTATGGCTTCTTGTGTATCCTGCCAGTGTTTCTGTATACATATGCAAGCAAATACAAATAAATATTGTCATTATAATTCCTCTTTTCATTCACAAAAGTAGCATACCATATACATTGCTGTCTACCTTGCTTTTTAACTTAATATATTTTGAATAGGAGCCCTCAATAGGAAGACATTTAATGTAAACATGAGACATGATATTGGCATTAAACAAGAAAATTTTTAAATTCCTGTCTTGGTTCTGTCACCATAATTACATAAGCTCAGAGTTGGACAGTGTGCTGGAAGATTTGCTAGTCAGTCATCAAACCATTTTCCTCATTTTCCTGGGCACAGGACTGCCTCCCCTGCAGTTAGGTGTGGCCATGTGACTGAATTCTACTGGATAGAAAGAATGCGAGCAGAGCTGACATGTACCACTTCTAGGTCCATCGCCTAAAAACCTCCCCACACAATCCTCCACAATCTTTCCCTGTCTGTCAGCAGGATGTCAACGCCTAAAGCAACCTTATAACAGCATGTTGAAGATGGCAGAATTATGAGATGGAAGGGCCTGGTTCTTTGAACTACCACTTGGAAGAGAGCCACCCACCATCAGGATCACCCATTTTGGATGTTATATGAGTGAGAAATAAGTTTCCTGTCATGTCTGAGCCATGAGACAGTTTTAGGTTTGATACACAGATTTAATACAGCAGCTAGTATTGCCTTAATTAACCCAGATGACAACCTCAAAGTCCTTCTAGTCCAATGACTGGCATATAGCAGGCACTCAATAAATGTATTTGGATGCATGAATGAACATTTGAACACCTCTGGAGATAGAGAGTTAATTCACTATCCCATTGGTCAGTTTAATACATTTGGATCAGCTTGAATGATTGGAAAATTACTTATATGAAGCTAAAACCTATCAGCTTCTAACTTGTACCAATTTGTAACTGCCCTTCACAATCACACAAAATAAGTCTGAGCCCTCTTCAAAACAGCCTTTCAGCTATTTGACAATACCTCCTTCTATGCTCTCTGTGACACATCCTCTGGTCCCCAAGCTGAGGAACCTAATGTTTTAAGTTTTTCTTCTTAGGTTATACAGTAGTTACTAAAGCTCTTAATACCATCTTTACCCTCCTCTGGGCACATTTGGGTTTGTCATTCTTCCCTGTTCAATGGGTACTCAGGACAGAATGTCATATTCTTGGCAACACTGACCAGCCTGTGTGGGTACCAATTGCCCCTTTTAGTCAGGACTCCGTACCTCAATTAACGCAGCTTAATATCATAACAGTCTCTTGGGTGGCCATATCACCTATTGACTCATTTTGAGCTTGCGGTCAAGCTTCCCACCTCTCTTCTCTCCTCTTCCTGGCCCCCAGCATACACACTAATTCACTAGATGACCTTAAACAAATTACCTCTCTGGGACTCATTTCTCATGTGAAAAATGAGGGGGTTGGACCAGGTGATTTCTGAGTTGTTTTTCTTTCCTGTTCTAATATTCTTTGAGTCTAAAACAGGAAGTTTCAGGAGAGCTCACGTTGTACTTTTACGTAGACTCTTTCACCCACAGCAGCATGAGAGTATAAATCTGCCTGGAAACATTAAGCTTGTCAAACAACTTGAAGCTCCACAGGTACTTTTTCTCAGCTGCATTAAGCTTATATTCATATGCTTATATAAGATATGTGGACAGTGTGTGGTAGATTGTATTTATACACTAAGGCAATGGACTCTGCTGAACTGTAGTAGTGAGGGAGGGAGAAAATAAGGCTCAGGCAGAAAAAAAACTGAGAGCATGAGGGCAAACAAGGTGTGGTTTTCTCTGATGGAACTCTCCATAACTATTTTAAGGGAGAGAGACCATGAAAAAGAGGATATACATTTCACTCAGCTGAAAGCCTGGTGTGATGTCTTGTCAGTTTCCTCATCTCACTTCACACACTGTCCTAACGTACAAAAAAAAAAAAATTACTCTCAGCCAACTGGCAAATAAATGTGTTTGCTGTTTGGGGTAATCAAACTATATCTCCATACCCCTTGCCCTTGGCTAATTTCTTATAAAGCAGACATTTTTCATGATTTTAGCTGACTAATTCCTCCTGGTATTTCTGCCTGACAGTCCTCGATCCATGCCTAAGAGGTTGGATCCACTTCCTACCCTAGACTAAGATTCTACCCATTATTATTTGACCTCTTTTGAAAAACTCATTGCCAGCTTTATAACCTGATCTGGGCATACTCCCCATTGGGGCCTGCATTTCCTGTGGATGATGCATTGGTTTCCTAGGTGACGGCAGGAAGGAACAGACCTGTTAGCTTGTGGCTTCTGACTCACTTGCTGCAATGGACGTCACAGAATCGTGGCTGAACAAGTGGATGCTGATAAAAGCATGTGCTTAAGCGGGGCACTGGTGGTTAAAAACCATCCCATTGTACCAGCTCTCCCTCCCACTAAGCAAGCCGACAGACTGACATAAATACCAGATGTGAAAAAACAGTCAACAGATTTGGAACCTCTCTGAACTCCCAGTCCTATAGAAGTGCACAGTGGAGACCTATTTACAACCCCAATGTTTTGTTCCTTTCCCTGTTTAGAATTTCCTCTTCTTTTCTGGAATGTGTAAGTACCAGGATTCTCTAATGAAATGTCTGATGGAGGCTGAAGAGGGGGAGGTGGAGACAAGCCAAAAACTCACCAGAAGCCTGTTTACTAAGGTGACATCTCCTTTTGATCTTTCACATTTGTTCCCTGAGAGGGGAAGTAAACTCACAATGAACTAACAAATTATCAGAGTCCAGAATAAAAAACACATTCTGTTGGGCAAATTTCATGAAGCCTAGAGACAAGGAGAGACACGCATGCGCGTGCACACAGACACACATGCACACACATACAGAGATTAACTTTCTAGTTACCTCTTTTGCTATCAACTGATCCCAGCAACGTACAAGTCAAAGAAGACTGCCTGGGATAAAAAACACAAAGAGCTCCTTTGTCCTTCACAACCGAACTACTGAAGACTGAATGGATTCTTTCGATTCTTGAATTCCTTAAATGACCAACAAACCTAAAGTTTCCCTACCGGGAATAATGCCTCTTGTTTTCCACGGAGCCTTAAGGGATGCTTTAAATAGCATCAGCAAGCATCCGAATGAATTAAGACAGCAAATGTAGGTTAGCTTTATTTAGACAGATAAAGACAAGCAGAGAAAGTTGTCTGGTTCAAGGGCAGTGCAGCCTGACAGGACAGCATTTCTCAGAGGAGGGGAAATTGCTTTCGGAGAGAGATATTTCGGGCAAAGAGCAAAGATCCTTGGATCACCATGGGAAGTGATGCTAAATTCTTCCATACAGAGGAAAAGGAATTAAGAATGACTTGCCACTTGTTGAAGGAAAGATCTATGGATTTAAAATGTAAAACAGAACTTGGCATCCTCTTCTCTCTTTCCCATTCCTTAGGCAGACCATCAGAAAGGAATGTTTCCCAGAACATAAAATGGGATAGGGATTCTATGAGACTACTTCAGACGGGGATTTGAGAGCCTTAGCAAGTTCTGAGTCAGAAAATGCATCCAGTTGGAGGGGTCCCTGGAGATGTGGAAGCCCAGAAAGCAGGGAAACTGTCAGATATGGGGGCATTCACTTACTACACAAAAATGTAGATGCTTGGGAAAAAGTTGCAGTCAATGGCCATTATCTTGTAATAACTTTTAAAGGAGTATAATCTGTACACTGAATCATAATGCAGTATACCTGAAACTAATATAATATTGTAAATCAACTATACTTCACTTAAAAAAAAGTTGCAGTCAGTGAGTTTTGTTTATTTTATTCTTCTTTTGCCCACAACCCTTAGATTATTTCCTGAAAATAAACTCCTTATGGAAAGAAGTGGGTCTAGAAAAAAATATAAGTTTCTGTGATGTTTATGGTTTCTTCACTTTCTAAATATTTGCTGGTTTCTTCTCAACTGAAAAAGCCAAATGAGGGACTTCCCTGGTAGTCCAGTGGTTGGGAATTTGCCTTCCAATGCGGGGTGTGGGGGGGTGTGGGTTCCATCCCTGGTCGGGGAGCTCAGATCCCACATGCCTTGAAGCCAAAAAAAAAAAAAAATCCTAAAAGCGTAAAACAGAAGCAATATTGCTTTGTGAATAAACCAATTTATACATAATACATTATTATATTCCTAAAGTAACACTGAATTTAGACTTGTAAAAAAAATTCAGAAAATCTAAAAGTTTAGATATGCATTGATTTCTATTTCCCCCACATCTAATTTTTAGATGTTTTCTTTCTCAAGGGTCTCAGAACTTCTAAAAATTATACATCTTTATATATCACCAAGGCAGGTATCATAGTGGAAATATGTTATAACCCTGTCACAAAGCAAAATTTAAATTTCATTTTGAATTAGGTGTTTATGCCACTTTCTTTATACTTACTATTCATTCACTCATTTCATTCTTTCCTTCCTTCAACAATTATTTACTGACTAGCTACTATGTGCAAACAGAGTGAGCATCAGTCTTACTTGCTTTGCTTCTTCTTCACCAGGTACTTTTCTTTCCCTAGTCAATTCTTCTCAACTCTGTCCATCCTAAATCCATTCACTAGTTACCTGGTAAAATAGCATATGGACTAATAGTTCATCCAGTTGGGAAGTACTGTTTCACACTATAACCAAAACACACACAATTTCCCTAGTTCACTGCCCAAAACTGCACATGCCTTTTTTTTTTTTGAGGTTGAGGTATGGTTGATGTTTGATATTATCCAAATTTCAGGTGTACAACATAGTGTTCACAATTTTTAAAGATTATATTCCATTTATAGTTATTATAAAATGTTGGCTATATTCTCTGTGTTATACAATATATCCTTGTAGCTTATTTATTTTATACATAGTAGTTTGTTTCTCTCCATATGCTTTTAACTCTTTGTGAGACTGGAAAATCAGTTAATCATTTGAAGCCATTATAATTCTAAGAAGGTGATGGAAAGCCAGTTCCTTTATTTATAAAGTAACAAATTCAAAAGATTCATATGAGATCTGATGCCAAGCTTATTTCAGTATTATATTAACTTCTTATAAAACCTCCTCACCTAAAGCCAATTCTATAAATTTTTCATTTGTATGGTTACAAGAATCTAATCAAAAGGAAAACTACTCTTTCACTTCTTTTTGGTAAAGAGACTAACATGAATGGAAATGAAAAACTTAACATCTCTGGGATCTACATTTCTTGCTCTGACACCTTTAGTCACTTAACTATTATTAGAGTATCTTTATCAAAATAGTGTGATTTGTGCTAATAATGAGACTTTTAAAATGTTCTTCAGTAAGTCAATCTCAGAACTTGTTTTTAATATTTTTTAAGTGCTAAAGGAAAAAAACCAACTCATATATGGAAGTAGAAGGCAAAGTTATAAGCAATCACTGATCCAAATAAATAAGATACTATGAATATAACTTTAAAAAATTACAGCAATTTGTGTTCTCCATGTTTGCTGCACTAAATATTACTATTTCTGTAATTTTAACAATGCTCTATAAAGAAGAAAACATTGTAATAGTATTTGACTAAGTAAAATAAGAGTCCCACATTTTATTTTTATTTTGTGACATTTGTGGCTCTTCAGCATGAAGCTGGCATTTTTCCTCTTCTGATGTAACTTCCTTCTCTGTTTCATTTTGTTTTGGTCGGGGTTATTTCAACCTCTCCCTTCTCTGAGCGGTCTTTCAGCTGTCTGTGAGATCCCAAGCTGTCACTTTGCTTCCTGAATATCCACTTCTGTTTTCTGTGGCAACACCTGCAGATAAACATCTAGCCGGCCATCCAGGTGGACACACACCTCCACACTCTCAAATTCATACATACACAGACACAGGTATACGCATGCGTGCTCAACTCCTCCACCCTCCCCCAGGGAGCTCAAACTACTCTAGCTGGTTTTTGGCCTTGGCAACAAAAGCAGCAGCAAAGCTTCTAATGTCAGTTCTCTGATCAGAACCAGTACTAATAATGTTGTTGCTGCCAAGGAAGAACTTAAGTCCCCTAGACCAAGGAGAAGACAACTGTATAGGGTAAAGATGGTAGAGCCAGATGCGTCAGGCTGCATACAGTGATCAGAGGGAGAGGAACAAGAGTTGGGGTTCCTCTACCTGAAGTGCTCTGCCTTCATTGTTGACAGCCATGTACTGATTTTTTAAGACTCGGCTCAAGTATCACCTCTTTCTGAAGCTTTTCCTGACTGGTTGACTGTCCTTTCCTCTGTTCCCATAAAATCCTTGTTTGGTTAGATGCTTATCTTCTCCCCTATTCCCCCAAAACCCATTAGATTGAAACTTTTAAAGGCATGGACCTTGGCTGATTCATCTCAGTACCTGACACATAGCAGGCATTCAATAAATGTTGTATGGGTGAACAGAGTCCACTGCTCCCCTCCCATGGGTGAAAGTAGCAACTGACTTTTGGTGGAGGGGGAAAGAAAAGGTTGTCCTAATGGTGTGTTTTCTCCTCTTTAAAGTTAACATTGGAAGTAAAGAGAGCAGCGTGATGCTGTGAGGATGACCCTCCACGTGTGAAAATAACTGAGCAACGAGCAGAGCAGCTGTCTCATCACTGTCCCTATCACTGGGATTTCTTCAGGTGACCAATAGATAAGTCCAATCCTACTTACAAGGTAAGCCTTTGAAAACCTTGCAAGTGTGAATGAGAAGAAAGTGTTGTATCAAGGAAGGTTGTATTAGGAATGGGAAAATATGGCCCGTATATGTTAAATTGATGAATATATTTCATGTTCCAGAGTAAAATGTTGGAACATTTTAAATGTTTTAACATCAAGGAAGGGTAAGGATAAGACAGAACTGTGTTGGGTTCTTTACTTGCCTGATCTCATTTTAATCCTCACAAAGAGATCTTATTGTCTTTGTTTTATAAGTGAAGAAAGTGAGGCTTGGAATGGATTAAAATTGGGAAGCCACCTCAGTACTAATACTTAGCAGAGCTTAGATTAGAACCCAAATTTGTCTGACTCCAAAATCCTTCTTACTGTTGGTTCCTCTCAAGAGCTATTTTTTTAAATTATTTTTTCTTTTTCTTTAAATTAAAAAAAATTTTTTTTCTTTCTAAATAAATTTTTTAAAATTATTTATTTATTTATTTTTGGCTGCGTTGGGTCTTCGTTGCTGTGTGTGGGCTTTTTCTCTAGTTGCGGAGAGCGGGGGCTACTCGTCATTGCAGTGCACAGCCTTCTCATTGCGGTGGCTTCTCTTGCTGCAGACTACGGGCTCTAGGTGCGCAGGCTTCAGTAGTTGTGACACTTGGGCTCTAGAGTTGACTTTAAGTTTTCAGAGAGGTTGAAAAATATATGTATTGAGCACTGACGATAGGCCACACACAAGGCAGGGCAGCATGAGGGTATAATAAACCATCCTCTGCTCAAGGAGCTGAGTAGCTAGTGCAGGAAGCTGACACATAAACATGGGCTGAACAATAGATGATGAAATCAGGGCTACTGTGAAGGGAGGTGTCACGAGCTGCTTGAGAACTGGGGGAAGGAGTGGTTGGTCCTGGTCACGCGTGGAGGGCGAGGAATGTTCTACAAACCACGGGAAGATGGCATTTTGAGGAGGCCAGGGAGGACTCAGCAAGCATTGGGGTGCTGCAGAGTAAGGAAGGGAACATATAACAGGAGTGGAGTGACAAGTTCAGTGAGGTCGGCGTACAGGGGTGTATGGTTGGAATAATGGAGGGTGAAGGTTGGTTGGACCCAGACCGTGGAAGGCTTTGAATAGGAGTCTGAACTTGAAATGAAGAGTTACTGAAGGTTTTGAAATAGGGGAAGCCAAGGATCCAACCAAATCCTTGACTAAAACATCCGAAAGTATTGCTGAATCCATCCTGACACCAAATCACAAGTACAAAAAGTACACAAAACAGAAAAATATAGAAAATCAATATTCTTAATCAAGACTCAACAAAGTGGCCTGCTTACTTCTGCGGAAACAGCAAATGAAGGGATATGTGACCGAATCACCAGCTCAAACCCCACCTGCCCTCTTCCTTCTGCTTTGGCCAAAGGTGGTCCCATTCTCTTGATTCCTAAGACTACCTCATCAACAAGAAGACCTGGGGCAACAAATACAATCCCTTCCTCCCCTCAAAAGGAAAAATTCCCACAGAGAAATGAAAATTCCCCTCACTTCCTTCCTTTCTTCAGAAGTCAGCCCGTGAAGATTGCTTAACTGTTCTGTCACCTCAGTACACCAGACAAACATCCTAGAATGGGAACTGGATCCTGATGGCTTAATTGAGTTAAAAGGAAAAGGGTAGATCTTCTAAAAGCCTCTCAATGGTTTCAGAGTGCCTCTCACGTCTCTGAAAGCCCAGTGGTGGTTCTCAGTTCCTCAGCAAGAGTGAATGAATTTCCTAGCACAGAATTCAAAAGCACTGGAAGTCAGCAGTTCTGAAAGACTGCAGAAAGGTCTTGTTTACATTTTTCTCTTGGGCTGAAACCCATCTATTTAAACTTTAACTAGAGGCAATTATAAAACCGTGGTGAGGGACTACTTCCCTGGTGGTGCAGTGGTTAAGAATCCGCCTGCCAATGCAGGGGACATGGGTTCGAGCCCTGGTCCGGGAAGATCCCACATGCCACAGAGCAACGAAGCCCGTGCGCCAAAACTACTGAGCCTGCGCTCTAGAGCCTGAGAGCCACAACTACTGAGCCCGTGTGCCACAACTACTGAAGCCTGTGCGCCTAGAGCCCGTGTTCCGCGACAAGAGAAGCCATCGCAATGAGATGCCCACGCACCGCAACGAAGAGTAGCCCCCGCTCGCCGCAACTAGAGAAAGCCCACGCGCAGCAACGAAGACCCAACGCAGCCAAAAAATTAATTAATTAATTAAAAAATAAAAATAAAATCTTGATGAGCCGGAGATGGGCAGCCTGCACAAGATGGGGAGACAGATGCCAACAGACTGGCATTGAAGGAGGAAAGAGAGGGAATATTTTGAGAAAGGAGTCAAGGAAGAACTACAAAGAAGGTTTTGGAAACAAAAGGTATCACCTAGGAAGCTGCTTTTCAGGAGAATAGGGAGAGAAGTAGTGGGCGAGGGGAGGGAAGAAGGCAGGAGAGTGGGCAGGGAAGACAGGTAGGTGGGTAGGGCTAAGGTTGTCACGATCCCACCAGTTCACAAGTGCCACGCTGTAAGAGCTGACTGCTGTAGCTCCTACTCTTTATACCTTTTTTTTCCCTCTTGGGTCAAAAGTTCATTAACCCAGGGCATCAGTGGGTCTGAGAGGCCTGCCTGGAGCAGACATGCCCGGCTGCCAGGACACAGGCTCTCTTCCCCGAAGGCCAAGCCTCCTCTTCGATTCAGGTTTTCCTGGCAAAGACCCACCTTGGAGTTGATGAGCAGTCCAGTGACGTCAGAGGAAATACCCCACTTGACAAAGGACCCTGCTCCAGCTGCCAATAAACTGAACTCGTTAGCATGCCCTGATCTGGGCCCTAAGATTTGGTGAGCCCGAAGAACAAACTCAGAGAGAAATAGCTGTTGCTCCAAAGTGAATGTTTTTATTCTGGATTTGAGGATGTCTGTGGACCTGACATTGACACTAGGGCCAGTTTTAGATGCATACACAAATATGGGGAGATCTACAAGACACAAGCACCCCACCACCACCCCATCAAGCTCTCTGTGTAGAGGAGCCTGACATTCTACCCCTAGATATTCACTCCTTTGAGTTTCCTAACTTTTTGGTTTTGAATGTCCTTATTAACATGCAAACGCAGTACACAGAAGAGAGCCCTTGTCTGAGATGTAATCAGCTAATTTTTTAGCAGGAATTCACTTTCTGTCAATTCCATCCAGATTAGAACTAGGGCTCTGTGGGAGGAAGATCCAGACAAGCATCGTGGAGATGGAGAATGGGCAGAGGTCTCGGAAATTATAAGCAGGGAAGCTGGCAGGCATCACAGAAGATGCCAGAGACAACTGAGACCGGCACCTCAACATAAGTCAGCAGCTGAAAGCTAAGCTCATCTTAATGTTTTGTGAAACTTTCTTCTCTGCTAACCCAGCTCTTAGCAGGGAAAGCCATTTGGGGCACAGCCAGAGGATGACAGGGAAGGTCAGAGGATTTGCAGATATTTGGGGCCAGGGCAGGGTCTCCCAGGGCACAGAGGCCAAGGTCGTGGGCTTCTCTCCAGACTAGCTTGCTACTCTCACAAGAAGATCTGTCCTACAGCTCTGAGCTGTACCCCCAAGTCCAGCCAACCATCTAAAAATATCATGATGCTGTTTGTAAGGGCCTGGGTGGAGAATGTGGGGATGGCTCCCTGCAAGCTCACTCTGATTCGGGACAGACAGATCCCAGGGTAAGATTCTTGCTTATGTGTGTGTGGGTATGAGGGGAGACTTCATAAGAGGACTATTGATATTTTATTGTATTAAACATACACTGAAATTTTATTTCTTAAAATTTGTATGAGTAGAAGTTGCTTTTTTGCATCCTTATCCCTAGAGAGAGAAAGTCTGCTTCTGATGTCGTGATCAGGAGGTAGCCTGTGAACGACTGCTAGCAGATATCCCAAGAGCTGCACAGAAATTTCCAAGGGATATACACATTGCCCAGCACCTACCAGAGGGTGTTATACCTTGGAGAAGATATTTTGTAAAATCACACATGAGATTTTCAAGGGAAATCCTGGGGGACCGTACATAAGACCAGACAGGAAACAGTATAGTGGTAAAAAACACAGATTCAGGAGCCAGGCTGGCTGGGTTCAGATCCTGCCAGTACCACTTAGCTCTGTGACCTTGGACAAGTCACTTAACCTCTGTGGGCCTTAGTTTTCTTATCCATAAAATTCAGATAATAGTAATTCTCAGTTCACAGTTCTCAGGGTTGTTATAAGGATTAAATAAGTTAATATTTAAAGGGTTAAATGAGTTAATATTTAAAAGCACTTAGAACAGTGTTTGTCATAGCAAGAACTATTTAAGTGTTACATGTGAAAAGTAACAAATCAGATCTCCAGGTCTGGAAACCTCACTTGGTTCTATGACTGACCCTGTCTCCAAGAAGGCCTTTGGTTGGCTCTGGCCTGCACTTAACCTCCCACCATACCAGCATGAGGAGACAGAAGAAAGATACCCTGGAACCTTTCACCTCCAGGCTTCCCCTCAAGCACTAGACAAGGCACTTGTGTCCTACTCTGAAGCCTAGCAATGTGCATGCCCAGGGCTGAGGCCAAGCCAGAACCACCAACGGGGAGCTCTGTCTGGTGCCTGGGCCAGAAATGGGAGCTCCTTATTGCAAACCCCTCAAGCCCTTGGCAGGCTCCTTGCTTGTGCTGTCACTAAATGCTGCCCCAAGCCAGGGTTACAGAACACAAGGAAAAGCCCTAATTGAGAAAGGTAGAAAAGCAGAGAAACGAGCAGGTGGCAGGAAGAAGGATCAGGGCAAGAGGAGACCTAACACACACGGAAAAAAGTAGAAAAGCTCTAGTAAGTGCAAGGAAACTTTTTTTGTCTATTTTTGATCAAGTGAAAAACACAAACACAAGAGAATAAACTGAGCAACTAGAATCAGACTGAGCCAGTGAAGGGAGGGAAGAGGCAGCAGAACTGCAAATACATGCTAATTACCTCACCCTTCCTCAGGGACCTGCAAGCATGGCCCCAGAGCCATTTGTACCACAGCCTAATAATGATTTCATTTCACGGACTTGCTTCCACTTTTTTTCTTAACAAAGTCCATCACAACTCTGTTTTGGGAAGTAGAAACAGTATCTATCTTTAGGAAACTTAACTGCCAAAAAAGCTCGGATAAGCATAATTAAGAAGTAAAGAATAGTTGGATAGTTGGTGTGACTAGGACAAATACCAAATCACAAATATTTTAAATTCTTCCCCTTCTGGGCCCTAAGCAGAGAGGTGCCTTTGTTTGCTGAATTGGCTCACAGATGACTTGACTTTCGTGTGTTGTGTAGGATGTCGAATTGGGAGGAGAAACCAGAGGAAGGTCAAATATTTGTCAAGTGCCTACTATGTATCAGGCATTCTGCTAGATGCTAGAAATTCAAGAGTGAACAAAACAGGCAGGTCCCTGTCCTCATAAAGCTAACACTTTTTTTTTTAATTGTAGTAAATTACACATAACATGAAATTTACCATCTTAACTCTTTTTAAGTGTATAGTTCAATAGTGTTAAGTATGTTTACACTGTGGTGTAAATACTCTCTAGAATTTTTCCATCTTGCAAAACTAAGACTCTATGCCCATTAAACAATCCCATTTCCCCTTGCCCCTAGGCTGGGGCGACCAACATTCTACTTTCTGTTTCTATGAATTTGATTAACCTAGATTCCTCATAGAAGTGGAATCATACAACATTTGCCTTTTTGTGACTGGCTTATTTCATAATATCCTCAGGGTTCATCCATGTTTAGCATGTGTTGAAATTTCATTCCTTTCTAAGGCTGAATAATATTCCATTGTATGTATAGACCTCATTTTGTGTATTCATTCATCTGTTGATGGACACTTGGATTGCTTCCACCTTTTGGCTATTGTGAATAATGCTGCTATGAACATGGGTGTAAAATATGTCTCACTCTTTTAAGGAGCTTATCCCATCATATTTGGATTATTTATTTGCCCATTAGTTGGGCCAACTAGGTGGGTAGCTGCACAGGGACCTAGGTTATTTATCTTTGCATTCCAACTTATCTTTGCATTCCAACTTCCAGTGCTGGCACATAGTAGGAACTCAATAAATATTTCTTGAACAAAATAATTTATTTTTACACTTCTTAGTCACTACTGCAGCAGCTGGCTGTTTTACATATCTTAATAAATCAGTTTTGCAATTTTTTTTTTTTTTTTTGGTACACGGGCCTCTCCCTGCTGTGGTCTCTTCCGTTGCGGAGCACAGGCTCCAGACATGCAGGCTCAGCGGCCAGGCTCACGGGCCTAGCCGCTCCCTGGCATGTGGGATCTTCCCGGACTGGGGCACAAACCCGTGTCCCCTGCATCGGCAGGCGGACTCTCAACCACTGTGCCACCAGGGAAGCCCTAAGTTTTGCAATTTTAATGAATGCTATTTTGATTATATTTACATACTAAGCTAGTTTATGTAAGGGGATTAGTATTAAAAAATCTAAATCTTAATCAAAATTCACTTTTTAGATGAAATGCTACTGACAATTCCTTCCCACTCACTTTGGTTAAAATCAACTCTTACTGCTCTTATTTTTCTCCCTCCTTTTCTTTCTTTTCCTCAAGTCATAGCATTGCATAGATCTTGAGGACTTCATTATGGGTCTCCTTAATTCAGGGGACATCCTGATGAATAGAGCTAGGCATGGGCCTAGAGTTTGGTTTTCTCAGCTCAAAACCTTGCATTGAGGGTCATTTTCTACGAGGCACAGCATGAACAAAGCACAGCCCTACCTCTGGAGGAATCTATCTTATTCTTGGCCACAATTAAGAAAGAGGCCTCAGTTTTCTCGGGTGTAGAAAATAGTATTTACCTCCATTCCCCATTACCCACGTGACAAACACAGACACAACTCTAACATTTACAAAACACAAGGAGCTGAAAGACATTGTGAAAATTCTGAGTAGCACTGTCTTTGATGATAATTACTATAAATAGTATCATCAGTTTTAGAAGCTAGCTCTGTAAATCCTTTACAAAATAGACATTTAGAACTATGATTTCTAGTCAAGGTAGCATTGTTGTACAAATCTTTGGGGTACTTATTCAGCTCCAAACATAAAGCAATGGTTTTTAAAATGTAAAAGAGAAAAACGAAAGACACAGTTGGCCCCAAGTATAAACTTTTCTATGGGCCAGAAATGCAAAGCAACGAATAAGAGGGAAGACATGGGCCTGTTGGCCTCCAGGTATGAAAGGAGGTAGAAAATGCTCTAAAGGGGCTTCTGCAGGGGAAGGGAGACTAAAAGTGATCTTCATGGGGTGAGGGAAGTGGATGGGAACCAGACCAGATTCACTGCTTGAAACTATGGACTACACTGTGAACCTTCATTCCCATACTCACAAACTAGCTTGTTAAAGAGCTGACCACTGCCTAATGATGGGCCTTTCATGAGGGAATGATGAGGCAGGAAGACAGGACACATGATAGGAAACTGGATCAAGCAACCACAGACCTCCATGACTGACTTATGACATCTCCATCAACACAGTAAGGGAAAAAATAGATAAACTCTCTTTATAGATAATATGATTGTCTATAAAGAAAATCAAACAGACTATACTGAAAAAAATATTATAACTAAAAAGACAATTCAGCAAGGTTGCTGGGTATAAGATCAACATACAAAATTCAATTGCAATCCTATACCTCAGTATTTATCCAAGACAATATTTAATAGCAAAAAAGGACACTATTTTTAATACTAATAAACAATAAAGTGCTTAGGAATAACAAAAACATAAAGTGTGGATTTATATATAAAAAACTTTTATGGAAAAAGTTAACTAAGATTTAAATAAGTAGATATGTATCATATTCATGAATTCAAATATTCATTATAATGAAGATGTCAGTTCTCCTAAAGTTAACATTTCATTTCAATGCAAACCCAATTTTAAAAATCGCAGGGACTTCCCTGGTGGCACAGTGGTTAAGAATCCACCTGCCAAGGCAGAGGACACAGGTTCAAGCCCTGGTCCGGGAAGATACCACATGCTGCGGAGCAACTAAGCCTGTGCGCCACAACTACTGAGTCTGCGCTCTAGAGTCTGTGAGCCACAACTACTGAAGCCCGCGTGCCTACAGCCCATGCTCCGCAACAAGAGAAGCCACCACAATGAGAAGCCCGTGCACCGCAATGAAGAGTAGCCCCCGTTCGCCACAGCTAGAGAAAGCCTGCACACAGCAACGAAGACCCAGCGCAGCCAAAAATAAATAAATAAAATAAAATAAATAAATTTATAAAAAAAAATCCCAACCTGCTTTAGTAACATGGAACAATGATCACAAAATTCATGTAGAAGAGTATAGGGTCAAACTTATTATAGTAGTCAGGGATTCCTTTGGCTGCAAGTAAAAGAATGTAAAACTTAAAGTGGCTTAAATAATAAGGTTTATTATTTTACATCTCAGGATGTCCACTGATAAGTGATTTCAGTATTGGATAATTCAGCAGCACAATGACATCATGGGAATCTGTGACCTTTTCTGTCTGCTTAGCCATTCTTGGTGTGCTGGACTACACTCCTCCCTTCAGAGTGGCAAGATGGCTGCCACAGTTGCAGACATTACATTTTCCTCCAAATCTATAAAAAGAGAGGCAGGGCAAGTCTGTTCCTTATGTACATTTAAAAAATACTTATTTATTTATTTACTTACTTACTTTTGGCTGCGTTGGGTCTTCGTTGCCATATGCGGGCTCTCTCTAGTTGCGGTGAGCGGGGGCTCCTCTTCGTTGTGGTGCGCGGGCTTCTCATTGCGGTGGTTTCTCTTGTTGTGGAGCACGGGCTCTAAGTGCGTGGGCTTCAGTAGTTGTGGCTCGCGGGCTCAGTAGTTGTAGCTCACAGGCCCTAGAGCACAGGCTCAGTAGTTGTGATGCATGAGCTTAGTTGCCCCACAGCATGTGGGATCTTCCCAGACCAGGGATCGAACCATGTACCCTGCATTGGCAGATGGATTCTTTTTTTTTTTTTTTTTTTGCGGTACGTGGGCCTCTCACTGTTGTGGCCTCTGCCGTTGTGGAGCACAGGCTCTGGACGCGCAGGCTCAGCAGCCATGGCTCACGGGCCCAGCTGCTCTGTGGCATGTGGGATCTTCCCGCACTGGGGCACGAACCCGTGTCCCCTGCATCCGCAGGCAGACTCTCAACCACTGCACCACCAGGGGAACCCGGGCAGACGGATTCTTAACCACTGTGCCACCAGAGAAGTCCTCTTATGTACATTTTTAAGTGAGAAGAAAACTTACCTATCCCATCCCATCTCCACTCTAGTGCAAGTCCACTTAGGTCTCATTGGCAAGAGATGCAACATATGCTTATGGCCAAACCAATCCCAATGGAATGAAATTACTTTAATGGGCTTAGACTGAGTACTATAAGATAAGGTTCATGGACACCTGTAAACAATTTAGGTTCAAGTTAGAAAGGAGAAAGAGACAATATTCTTTGGTCAGATAACCAACCGCAATACCCAAGGCAATTTTGAAAAGGAATAAGTCAGGGGGGTTGCCTTACCAAATATCAAATTTTTAAGAAAAATTTTTTATTGGAATATAGTTACTTTAAACGTTGTGTTAGTTTCTGCTATACAGAAAAGTGAATCAGTTATATGTATACATATATCCCCTCCCTTCTTTTTTAGATTTCCTTCCCATTTAGGTCACCACAGAGCATTGAGTAGAGCTCCCTGTGCTATACAGTAGGTTCTCATTAGTTATCTATTTTATACATAGTACTCTCTATATGTCAATCCCAATCTCCCAGTTCAAGTCCCCTTCCCCCTCAAATATCAAAATTTAAAACCAGAGGTGGTATAACAAACCAGGAGTGAAAAGATGAACTATTTAGGAAATATGTGTTGGAATAATTATACATGTATTTTCTCTTTCATATCACAAGAAGTTTAAGTTGGTTTAAAGACCTAAATGTGAATTGTCAATTTTTATACTTCTAGAAAAAATATAAGAGATTATCTTTACACCCTTGGGATAGAAAAATTTATTAAATAAAGCATAAAATATAAAGGAAAAGATTGATACATTTTACTGATTTAAAATAAGAATAATTCATCAGCAAAGTGAAAAGACAGTCTTAGACTGGGAAAACATATTTTCCCAGACATAAAACAATCAAGGTATTAGTATTCAAAAATTATAAAGAACTCCTACAAAGCAAAAAGAAAAAGAAACACCTAGAAAGAAAAATTGGCAAAGGATATGAATAGGCCAATTAACAGAAGAAAAACCCTAATGGTCAACAGACATACAAGAAGATGTGAAATCTCGGTAGAAATTAAGGGAAAATGAAATAAAATAATAAAAAGTTACTATTTCATATCCATAAGTAGGCAAAAATTTTAATTCTGAAAAAACCAAAAGTTAGCGTCATGTGGGAAAACAATACTCTTAGAAAGCAAAATGATGATATATGTTAGTGGAAATCGTAAGACCCAGCTGTTCCTCTTAGGTATATTGCCTATATTAGTGCTTCTCAGCCAGCAGCGATTTTGCAGTGTTTGAGGACGTTTCTGGTTTTCACACCTGTGTGTGTGTGTGTGTGTGGGGGGGTGCTACTAGTAACTAGTGGGTAAAGGTGAGGGAAGCTGCTTAATACCCTACTCCACAACATAGAATTATTCAGCCTAAGAGTTCAATAATGCCAAGGTTGAAAAATCCTGGCCTAGAAAAACTTTCATATGGTGTTTGTACACCAGCAGGCTGCTATTTAAGCGTTAACTCCAGCATTGTTTGTTACAGCAAACAACAATAACAAACTAAAAACAACCTACATGTCAATAATGCAGGAGGATGGATAAGGAACTTGTGCATATTCTAACAAGGGAATAATGTACAACAGTTATAATTAATGAGTTAGTTCTTCAGGTTGCAACATGAGTAAGTCTAAAAAATAATGATAACTAAAAAAGCATTGCAGAATGTTATGTACAGCATGATATAGTATTCCTTTACATTTTACAAATACAAAGCAATACCATGTTTGTTTATGAATATATACATATAACAGAAAAGTATAAAAACATGCATAGGAATGATTTATAGTAACTTCATGATAGTGATTACTTTGGGGAAAAGAGGAAAGGAGAAAAAACGGAGAAAAACAGAGAAATGAATGGGATCAGGCTTCAAGTTGTACTTAAACCTTTTACAAAAATACAAACAAAAAACCCTAAAGCAAATAAGTCAAATATTGATTTGTTGAGTGTTGTATACTCAGATGTTTGTTAAACTACGTTCACTATTTTTCTGTTTGTTTGAAATATTTTATAATGACAACATTTTAAAGTATTTTATGAGCTGCATTTGCAAGAATGAGTATTCTTTGTGTGTCTCAGGAGCATGGAGATGGTAGAGGGAGCCAGTGTTTCCAGAAGAAACTGTGTCGCTCCAAAGGAAAATTAGAGAAGGGGAAAGTGACCCTTGAATAAAAAAGAGTCTATTCATCTAAAGACCCCTCCCAGGGATTCTTGGCAGGATGAGAGCTGGCTTTCCTGCTGCGCCAGTGATTGGTAGGCTATACCTCTGTCCATGGTCCTATTCCTCTCCCTCAAACAACCTTAGAAGAATTTAGAGGGAGGTTCAAATTTGCCTTGTAGGAAGACATTAAAGTGTTCTAGATAAAGCTAAGAAGCTGAGAGAAGAGGAAATATTGTGGGTACAGCAGATCTTGAGTATTTGGAAAAAAGTTCTGACAGTCTGCCATAGATGCTACCAGCAGAGGGAATCCTGCTAGACAGCCATTCTTTGTAACAATGATGAAAAGCATTTATCAGAGGAGTGAGCTCCGCTCACGCTGAGGTCTGCTCAATAAGGATGATACTGTCATCTCCCTAACATTTCATATTTTTAAAGAAAGTTTCTTATTCCTAACGTTTTTCGTAATTTCTTTCCAATACTACTGTAAGACCAGTCGATATCCACCTCTTGCTTTTACAGAGATGGGGAGAGACTAGAAAAGCTTCTCCAAAGACTTAGGTTCTTTCTAGTAACGAATATTTTTACCTAAGCCACTAGGGATGAATAAACAATGAGAGTAACTCAACTGAGAAAGATATTTTATGGGCATCCCAGAGTAATCACCTATCTTTTAAAAAGAAACAACATTTCTTGAGATCCCAGGAGGTGTCTGGCACTACACAAAGTGATATGAGCGTGAGAGTGCAGAACATAATGTTTGGGAACATAATGTTCCTCCGGGGACTTAAAAATTAATGCAGATCCAAAACCGTTAAAAAATACAAAGGTTTGTTGTAATAAATTATGGAAAAACATAATGAAAGGTGTAGGGGCAAAAATCCCAAGCACAGTGATAAACTAGGGAACATGAAAGCAGAATATGATGGGCCAACTAACCTCAGGAAAACATAGACTCCCAGTATGGGCAGAATAGAAGATACCCTGTGAAGTCCATTTTGCAGACTTGGTTACTTGTCCATACACACAAAATCAATAGCTGTTTTTGATGGGTCACTGGCAAAAAAAAATGTACTCTTCTCTTCTATAGATGGGAGTCCAAACCATCCAGCATACAGTAAAATGTTTAGGAAAAAAAATATGTGGGTTGGTAAACTTTTAATCTACAAAACTATATGTCTAGTGGTGGATGATAGCACTAATGGAAATACATGCAATTGGGTTTGTAGATGCTGATTTTTAGCAGCAACCAGAAACTGTGCTAAAAGCTCAATTTGGCCTACTTTACATTCCCTGGGTAAGTGAGTGGGGAAATTTTCATGAGGCTATGTGTTATATTCAGTAGAGGGAATAAAGAAATACATGAACACTGTGATATAGAGGTAAGAAAGTATCTTAATAGAAATATGTACTCTAGTCTAGGACGTTTCTCCACCAAAGTGATGGAAAGTACTTGGAAATGCAGGGACCTAACTGGTCCTGAAACTGAACTTTCTCCATCGCCCCAGCTTTCCTGTTTAAACAACTTCTACCTTGTTAACCTATTAATGCTACGAGTCAGTTTTATATATTGATAGTCAGCTTTTGATTTGAGCCCCCACATGGTCACTGCAACTTTGTTCACTTTTATACTTATCCTTTCACATTTTCTAGTATTACAGTAATATGAAAAGATAAAAATGTCTAGAAATTTTTATCCCTTGTATTAGGCAAGAAATTACACAGTCACATCCACATGGATATCTAATAGACATCTCAAACTGAAAATAGCCAAAAGAGAACTCTTGATTTTTTTCCCTTAATCTTCTTATATCAAATAACAAGAGGCTTAAACAGAATTTTACTTTGCTCATAAACAAGATATCTGGCACTAGATGATTGCTGATGTTGGTTCAGCTGCTCAACGCTACCATCAAGGACCCAGGCGATTTCTATTTTTTTCCTGCTTCACCATCTTTAACATCATCAGGTCTTTTGTCTTGTACTCATAAGAAGCCTGCTGTGTCTCCAGGCATTGTGATGGTGTTCAAGATAGCCATATCTATTCCCAGAAGGCTTTCAGTTAGGTCTCATTAGCCAGAAGTGAATCACCCCTAGCTGCAAAGAAGATGGGGGAATTGAATATCTAGCAAAAGAAAATGTGATTATTATGACTGAGTTACACCACTCATGATTCATCACTTGGGGCTGGACATCTTGTCTCCTCAACCAAGTCAGGGCTCTGTTAGCAAAGAGGAAGAGAGGAATGGCTATTGGGGAGGGAATTAACAGTCTGCCACACTTCTCATTCCCAGCCTACCTGTCTCACTAAGTAGCATCACCATCTACCCAGTGCCCAAGCCAATAATGGAGGAGAGAACTTTGATTCCTTTCTTTCTTTGATGTGTCATGTACAAACCACCAGAAAGCTCTGTTGACTCCACCTCCCATATATACCCCCAATCCACTGTATTCTCCCCTTCACTGCTACCATCCTAGTCCAAGTCACCACTGTTCACCTGAATTAGTGCAGTTTCCTCCTAAAGATCTCTGTGCTTTCATTCTTGCCCTGTACAATTCATTGCCCATACAGAAAAACACTGCCTTGCTTGAAACCTCCTATTGCTTTCCCATCTCACCTAAAATCCAAATTCCTTCCTTTGATCTTCCATGCCTAAAAGGTCTAAGCTCTACCTGTCCAACTGCATCTTTTTGTTTTTAAATTTATTTATCTTATTTTATTTTTGGCTGCATTAGGTCTTCATTGCTGCATGCGGGGCTTTCTCTAGTTGCAGTGAGAGGGGGCTACTCTTCCTTGCCATGCCCGGGCGGCTTCTCTTGCTGTGGAGCACAGACTCTAGGTGCACAGTCTTTGGTAGTTGTGGCTTGCAGGTTCTAGAGCGCAGACTCAGTAGTTGTGGCACGCGGGCTCAGTAGTTGTGGATCACGGGTTCTAGAGCACAGGCTCAATAGTCGTGGCACATGGGCTTAATTGCTCTGCAGCATGTGGGATCTTCCCGGACCAGGGCTCAAACCCGTGTCCCTGTGTTGGCAGGCGGATTCTCAACCACTGCGCCACCAGGGAAGCCCCCAACTGCATCTTGTAACCACTTATCTGTCTGCCACTAAGTTCCAGCCACTTAAGCTTTCTTTCTCTTCCTCAAACTCAAATTCATTACCATCTTGGGGACTTCTGAACCAACTATTCTCTCCATCTAGGATGCTCTTCATTCTGATCCTTTCACCACCAGTTCCTCCTTGTCATTTATTATTTTTATTTTTTTATTGTTTTTTTGGCCATGCAGTATGTGGAACTTCCTCAACCAGGGATGGAACCTGTGCCCCCTGCATTGGAAGCACGAAATCTTAACCACTGGACCACCAGGGAAGTCCTCCTCCTTGTCATTTAATCACTGTTCAAATGTCATCTTTTCAGAGAAGTCTTCCCTGGACATGAAAACTAAAATAGTCCTCTAGGCATCCATCACTTCATCCTATTTTGTTTCTCTGTAATGCACCTATCACTGTCTAACATTATCTTGTTTATCTCTTTATGTATCATGTCATGAAATACAACTATTTCTTTATTTTCCAACTCCTCCACACTAGAATATAAGCTTTATGAGAGCAGACACCTTGTCTATTGTGTTCACTGCTATAGTCCTAGCACCTAGATCAAGGTACATGGTAGACTCTCACTGACTATTTCTGAATGAATGAATAAATGAAGGGAAAGATTTATAAGTGGAAACTTTAGCAATAAAAACAACATCTGTAACATATTATCAACATCCTGAGAGTTATTCTTTATAGAGCAAAATCACTTTGTTAGTTAAAGAATATAAAATGTGTTATGCTTTAAAGAGATCACAATTAATAAGCAACACTAATTTCTCCCACCCAGCCTCTTTCCTCCTGTGTCTTCCTTTCGAAAGCTAAACACACCACATGTACTCTTAACTTAGCACTCTATCAATGCAATTATTGAATACCTTCTCCCCTGACTTCTTTCCTTTTGCCTAATAATATGATTACATTTTCTCACTATTTTCTGAAGGTCTGGGACAATTTAAAAGAAACATTTGGGGAACATCCTTCTCTCCTTTAATTTTGGCCAAGATTTCAAGAAGGGAAAAACCCAAATGTTCTTGGAAAAAGAGAGAAATACTTAGCATCTGAAATTTCTGCCTTCTTCTGATGTTTTTACATTTCTGTATGTGTTCTTTCTAAAGGCTAAAATCATTTCCACTCCCTTCACCAGAAGACCAGATTTTTCATCAGGCTGTCCTCCAGGTAAAATGCTAAAGTCAGAGAAATTAATACGCAATCCTCCTTCATCTCCTTTCTATGATCCACTCAGCCCTTTCCACACCATCTCAATCCCGAGGTGACCCTTTGCAGGTGTAGGCTTCTGGATCAGCAGCTGGCTGGGCCCAAGGCTCAGCCTGCATTCTAGGCCTCCTGTGCATCTGGCAGGCCGTGGCACATTCAAATTGTGCAACAAAAACTTCGGGACATTCACATTTACACTAGGGACACAGCATCTTAGTGAGGCTGATCCAGTATATTCCAAAATGCCCCTGTGTTTAGAAATATCTTCAAATACTGCTCATAAATTACACACAAAGAATCCCTGGGTTTTTGAACTTCCAGACTTGTCAACAGAAAGTAACAAAAGGATTCTCATCTTCAAAGTTCTTCAGTGAATATACTAAAAACAGGAATAGGGACTTCCCTGGTGGTCCAGTGGTTAAGAATCGGTCCTGCAACTCATGGGACACCAGTTGGATCCCGGGTGGGGGAACTAAGATCCCACATGCTGTGGGGAAACTAAGCCCACGCACTGCAACTACAGAGCCCACGTGCTCTGGAGCCCACATGCCACAACCAGAGAGCCCGTGGGCCGCAACTAATGACCCTGTGCGCCACAATTAGAGGGAAGCCCACACACTGCAACAAAAGATCCCGAGTGCCGCAACTAAGACCTGATGCAGCCAATAAATAAATAAATATATATATTTTTTAAAAAAACAGGAATAAAAAAAAAAAAAAAAAAAAAAAAAAAAACAGGAATAAACTGGTCCTCTATACTCACTGCAGCCTCAGCCCCTCCCGCTTCCTCACCTACCATCACCATCCCCCACCCCACACCCATGTCCAGCTCCACGTCTACACATTACAATCTCTTGAACATTGACAGGCTCCTGAAACACATGTCCCCAAACAGCCTTGCAACATTTTTGATCATGCATCAGTAAAAAATGTGGGGATGTGTAGCACCAAAATATGTAATTAAAAAATAAACCATATTCATATATATATATATTTTTTTTTTTTTTTTAAGGAAGGAATAAAATAAAAAATAAATTCTTTGATTCGATACTGTTGGGAACCTATATCCGGATCATATCTCAGGTTAACTGGGAAACTCTATTTCCTCATGGTTATCTGAATTCTAAAGATATCTTCCCAAGATTACCAGGCCTGGTTATTCAGTCAAACACTAATCTAAATACTGCTGTGAAGAGATTTTGCAGATGTAAAGTCCCAAGTCAGTTTACTTTAAAATATGATAATCCAAGTGGGCCTGGCCCAATGAGGGGAGCCCTTTAAGAGAACTGTTTTCCTCAGTAGGTAGCAGAAGAGGAAGTCAAAGAGATCTGAAACATGAGAACGATTCCAAGGTGATTGCTGGCTTTGAAGACAGAGTAAACCAGTGAGAAGGAATGTGTGGGGCCTCTAGGGGCCAGAGGAAACAGGGACCTCAGTGCTCCAGGCATAAGGAACTGGGTTCTGCCAGCGGTCTGAGTGAGCTTGAAATCAGACTCTTGCCCAGAGCCTCCAGATAAGAGTCCAGCCTGACTAACACCTTGATTTCCGCCCAGTGGGACCCCAGGCAGAGAACCCAGCCAAACCTACCGGGTCTTCTGACCTACAGCTGTTGCTCCAACCCCGAAGTTTCTGGTAATTTTCTATAGAGCAGTAGAAAACTAACACATCCCTTTGGTTTTCACATCTCTAAATAAAAGTAATAATGTCTGGCTAGTCCAAGAAGCACTCAGAAAACAAATATTAATAAGATTAATTAATATGTTTTAAGTTGGAAAGAAATATATTGAATTATTTCCAAGAGGCTATGATTTTTTAACTAATTATAACACCCATTGAGGTTCAATCCAGGGCAGTTGGACTCTTTCATAGTAGTTAGGTTTGTTTTCTCATATTCACTGCAGTTGCAGGACAGGGCTAACTTTAGAAGCCATGTCATATGGGTTTAGAGTGTGGAATTGTAGCTTCAGGGGGACAAGATTGAACCTGCAGTGTTTTCATTTCACAGAACAAAGTGCTGCATTTTATAGATGCTCTACTGGATACCACATCTACATGTCAAATATAGGGATTTTTTTTTTTTTTTTTTTTTTTTTTTTAGCTGTAGTTCCCTTTCTAAAAATCTTGACCTCCACCTTGACAAATACGATGAAATTCAGCAAGCTATATTCTGATCCTGAGAAAATTGTGAGAGAAGAGGCAAATGATGATCATACTTGTTTTAATAAAATTGATCCCTGAGATGAAAGAAAACCAAAAAGTGGGGCAAGAACATTCTGACCACATAATCATGCCATAAGTAAACAGAGATACGAATGGTGCTAAGCCTGCCAACCCAGATTTCTCCTCTTGAGAATCATAGGTAACCGTGGAGTTCTCTGCTGAGCACAACCCCATGACCAGATCTAATTTAAACAAAGTGATCTGGAGAAGAGGAAGAGGAAGGGAGTCATAGTTAAGTAAGTGAGAGGCTGTGTACAGGGTAAGGACATTCCAGTCTGCGGGGGAGACTTTATATACAAAATGAGAAGTATAGCTTGGTAACTAAAAGCCAGAATAGCTTGATAATTAAAAGCTGCACAACCCTAGGCAAGTTACTTAAATTCCCTGAGCCTCAGGTTCCTCATGTCTAGGTCAGGATAGTTTTTCAATGTTCTTAGCACCTGGCCTAGGACATGGAGTCCTCAATAAATGATGGCTGCATTAAGATCATGCAATCTCATCTTTCCACCCTTGTCCAAAAATCCTGGATAATCATCTCTATTCTAATGGACGCTAATAGCCCTGCTGGCTAGTCCGAAGCATCACGTTCAAAGGGAAAGACTATAGGCCAGTGTCCAGGCCAGAAGTCTAATGCAAACACTCCCTTAGGGCAGGGAGGGACAGAGACAGTGGGTCTGGCTAGGGGAAGCTGATTCCCAAGGCAAGGGCAGGGTATTTATTAGAGCCACAGAAGGAAGGACTGGTAGGCAAATATCCACAAATAAAAATCTTTTTCTAAAACAATTTTCTGGCCAATCAGTTGACAATGACTTGGCCATTGAAGATCATATTTTTCCAACATGGTCCATTCTCTTGGCTTTCCTAGGTCATTAATTATGACCATGTTTTCCCCAACGTGGAAATTCCCCTTGTACAGATGCCGCTGCTGGCCAATCCTTCTTTCCTGAGAAGTCTCCACAGCACAAAAATATTTTTGTTTTCCCCATTTGCCCACAGGGAAAATTTCCTCACTCTTTTTTTCTCTCCTCCCTTAAAGCCCTCTGGCAATTTCCAGGAATCTAAGTAAACCGGAATCACTTAGATCACAAGAGAGCCTTTGAGATGTTCTACTTCCAACAAAGAAAAAAAAAAATTCCTGAACTTTAAATTTAACATTATTAAACCAATCTTAAATTAAGAGTTTTGTCTTTTTTTTTTTTTTGGTTTTAATAACCAAAGCGATGCCACTGAAATCAAAATACCTCCCACTCCTGCCTGAGAATATGTTCTGGGACTTGGAAGCTTGAATTATAAACAGAGGTGATTATTTTTGTATCTGGATCAAATGCCATTATGTAAAATGTGCTTCACACACATTAAAGCCCTATACAAATGTAGGCATTTGGCACCAAAGTGGGGATATGATGTGAATAGGGAGTGATTATTCAAATAATAAAAATTCGTTAGATGATTTGCGCTGGTTACCTATTCATCTTCTGGGTTTACCAAAGTGGTTTGTGCAGGGCTGACAACAGTATAGGTACTCCGGAGATATTTTGTTCTTTACAGAACATTCATCAGGAAGCATTTCTATGCCAGAAACTAAAGTTAGTTGGTGGGGAGAGGGCGGTAGAGTGATGAATCAGACTGGGTCTCTGCCCTCAAGGTCTTTATAATCTAGTAAAGAAGGTATAAAGTACATACTAGCTCGGTGGTTCTCAACCAGGGACAATGTTGCCTCCCCCCTCCACCCCCAAACCCACCCCTGGGATATGTGGCAATGTCTGGAGACGTTTTTGATGACCAGAACTAGAAATGGGGGTGCTACTGGCATCTAATGAAAAGAGGCGAAGGGTGCTGCTAAACATCCTACAATGTACAGGACAACCTCACACCACAAGAATTATCTGATCCAAAATGCTAACAGTGCCAAGCTTGAGAAACCCTCAACTAGCTAAATTACCTAGAACAAAGGGCTGGTTGATTGACTGATTGATTGATTGATTGATGATTGTTGGTGTTGGTCCACATGGTAAATGACTTTCACCCTAACAACCCCAGTCATTTTGAATTTGTGCCTGTGGCTAACCCATTATAACTGTTCAATGTCTTTTGAATGAATGAGTAAATTTAGACAGGTGGTGAATAAAGCATGAGATACAGTGTCACTAGGCAAAATGAATGATAATTTAGAGTGAACTGTTAACTCAAGAGGACAAAATTTTTCTAGCATGACGCCAAGCATATAGTAACTGCTCAGTGAATGTGAACTGAAGGTATTCAGATAACCTAGCAACACTCATTTGCTTAAAGCTTAAAGTGCACAATATTGAGGAATCTTATCTTTAAAGCAGTCCTAGCAGTAGCTTTTCTTCTTGGAAATACTTCACTACAGATGGCTTGAGTGGCATATTGTACCATAAAAGGATAAAACTATGTATTTTTATAATGCAGCATTCAAATTTTTCACTAATTCAAATTGGTCCTTTCTCTAATGTGCCTAATCAGCTAATGTTAATGAAGTATGAAATTTCAAACATCCAAACATTGAGGAGACCACTTAATGAATTTAGGGAAGGAGGAAGAGTTTTGAAATATGGCCTTAACTCCTACATAGAATGTGGCTCCTGCTCTTTCTATACAGTAAAAGTAAAAACAAATGGCATAGGCATGGACTTTGAGCCTACTGCTTGATTTACACAAGTATCAATAGTAAAAGAATGGTGAAGTGCCACTCTCAATTAAAATGAAATTATATCTTTAAATTAGAATATGTCAGTGAAAAAAATATTTAATGTACTAAAACTGTTGACACTTTTTTTTCTGGAAAATGGATCAGGTAGTCTTATATTCTAGTGTTTATGAGATAAACAGAGCTATTACTAGATGAAAAAATCTGTACTTTTGATTAAGCAATTACCTTCAATTGTGATATGCGGGTTACCAAGGAAATATATTGGCTTTCCTCTTCCACCTATTTGACCTGCATTTTCTCAATGTAAGTTGGTAAGTCAGGAAATGGCATCTAATTTTGTATTAGCATTAGTCAAATGTAAGTAGGAGGGCAGTGCTAGCATAAAAATTTTAAATAAAAATAACTGGGATAATCTGCCATTTGGATAATCAGCATCAATGTTCCCTGAATTTAACACACATAATGGAGACCACAATGTCCCTGCTTTTTGAAACATAAAGGAACAAAATTTCCTTCAAATTTGAAAATTTCCAGCTAAGTCTTTGCCCAAATGTGAGTTTAATGAGGTAGTTTAGGAGTAGGGGAGGAGGAATTTTACTCCTCCCTTTCCATAAAGAAACAAATAAAAATTACTTCAGCTCTGCAAGAGAAGGAATCTTATGGGATACGTTCACTAATAGATGAAGTTAACAGTGACACATGTAAAAAAAAAAAATCAAAGATGAGACAATTAAAAGAATAAACCTTGGGGCTTCCCTGGTGGTGCAGTGGTTGAGAGTCCGCCTGCTGATGCAGGGGACACGGGTTTGTGCCCCGGTCCGGGAAGATCCCACATGCCGCGGAGCAGCTGGGCCCGTGAGCCATGGCCGCTGAGCCTGCGCGTCTGGAGCCTATGCTCCGCAACGGGAGAGGCCACAACAGTGAGAGGCCCGCGTACGGCAAAATAAATAAATAAATAAATAAATAAACCTTGGCTCAGGGAAATATTTAGTATGCTTAGAGAAAGAGGCATAACCAGTAAAAATGGGCCTTGATGTGCCATATAAAGGTCTCCCCATTATTGAATAGTTTTACTTATAATGAAAAGCAACCCATTCTTTATTCTTCCTGTAGGGGAAGGAGGGTTGGCTAAGCAAGAATAATATTCTTAGAAGGGTTCTAGATCAGAACCCTTCTAAGGAGTTCTAAGCAGAGTAGGAGGATATTGACCTCACCTTCTCCCTTGGACACACCAAAACTACAACTACACAAAGACCAACTATCTCTGAAAATGACCTGAAAACCAGAAGAACAGATTTTCTACAGCTAAGGATATAAAGAAAAGGCCACACTAAGATGGGTAGGAGGGGCAGAGATGCACTCTAGTCAGAACCCACTCCCCTCGTATGGCGACCCACCATCAGGAGGGAAATCACAAGTCACAGAGCTCCCTCCCTAAGGAGGGAGGAAGCCAAGCCGCCAGGGGACCTCCACCAGGAAGATGGGCCCCCATAATGTCTGGCTTTGAAAACCAGCGGGGCTTAATCTGGGAGAGGCAGAGGGCTGTGGCTCTCTAATACATGACTATTATTATTATCCAGCTATAAAAAAAAGAATGAAATCTTGCCATCTGCAACAACTTGAATGGACCTAGAGAGTATTTTACTAAGTGAAACAAGTCAGACAGAGAAAGGCAAATACCATTTGATTTCACTTATATGTGGAATCTAAAAAACAAAACAAATGAACAAACAAAACAAAAGAGAAACAGACTTATAGATACAGACAACAAACTGGTAGTTGTCAGAGGGCAGGCAGGTAGGGGGTTGGGTGAAAAAGGTGAAGGGGATTAAAAGGTACAGACTTCCAGTTAAAAAACAAATGAGGGGTGGAGTGATTGGGAATCCCTGGTGGCACAGTGATTGGGAATCCGCCTGCCAATGAAGGGGACAAGGGTTCGAGCCCTGGTCTGGGAAGATCCCACATGCCGCAGAGCAACCAAGCCCGCGTGCCGCAACTGCTGAAGCCCGCACGTCTAGAGCCCGTGCTCCGCAACAAGAGAAGCCACCGCAATGAGAAGAGAAGCCTGTGCACCACAACGAAGAGTAGCCTCTGCTCGCCACAACTAGAGAAAGTCCGCGAGCAGCAATGAAGACGTAACACAGCCAAAAAAAAGAGTCATGGGGATGTAATGTACAACATAGGGAATATAGTCAATAATATTGTAGGAACTTTGCATGGTGACAGATGGTTAACTAGGCTTATCGTGGTGATCAATTCACCATGTTTATAAATGTTGAACCCCTGTGTTGTATACCTGAAACTAATATAATACTGTTTGTCAACTGTATTTCAGTTAAAAAAAATATTCTCAGGTGAATATTGAAGTGGTGGGTTTGGATTGAAGAGTGTGTATGTGTATTTGCCTTTACTGATGAGCAGGAACTTAACTATAAGAGCAGGCAGAATCTCCTGTGCCAGGAATAATGTGATTTCCATAAATCCTGGCACCTGCTGGATTGAGCTCCTGCTACAGCCTTTCTGGCCTGAAGCAAAGACAAAATGACTGGTCCCTCACCTGGGAAGACCAAGGTGCTGTGCATCTGCCTTTTCTTTTCCCCACCCCTGCCCCATGGAAAGCTGTTTTCATGGGAATAAAATACATTGCCAAGATATGGAAATATATCTGTGTATTCAAAGAACCACAAGTAGATGGTTTTGCTGGAGTATTTGCTACAAGGGAAAGAATGGTGAGAGTGTAGGCATCAGATGATAAATAAGTAGAAGTGTTTTTCAAACTATAAAGTGCTAGACAAGATTTTAGGTTTGCCTATCATTTCCTATTCCAAAGGTGATGTTCAAAATTTTTAATAACTGGTAGACCGCCAGCACTGGACAATCAAAATAGATGTCCAATTAAGCATAATGGACACTTTGCCATAAACAACTGGAATGGCCAAACTAATACGTACCAGCTTAGTATCAACTCTGATTATTTTATATGGTCATGAGAGTCAGCGTAATGTTGATTTGTAAACTGAAAGCATTATGGAAACATATCTTGTTGTAATATGTTTTAGATGCAGCCAGATTGAGGGTCAGATCACAGATATATAGATGAAATAAAAGTATCTGCTTATTTCTATTGAACTCACATTCTTATAATTGCTTATGGACTGATCATTCTTCCTCACTTCACTTCTCATCACTTTTCAGATGAACTAGACATTTTTAAAAATCAGGTTTGGGGTCTTTTTAGACCATCATCAATAAGACCATGTTTAGCTGCCTGAGTGCAAGTTGCTTTTTAAAATTCTAAGATATCTCTTATTCCCATATCTGGAATAATATTCCTGTAACATTTGTGACAGTTATTTTTAGGTGGTGGGGTGTGGGGTGGTTTTTGTTTTCTTTCTTGTATTTTTTTGTGTGGTTTGAAATTTTTCATAGTTTTTCTTTACAATTCATTAAAATAATAATCATTAAAAGAAACCTCTCCATTCTATTTACTTAGCCAAAATTATAGTTCACAGTCTTCTATCCTATTAGCTAATTGATTTTCTAAATTTGCTTCCCTAAAACTCAACAGCATTTTCACCATTGCAATTCAGCTTAAAAGACTCTTGCATATGGCCAATGTAAAAAGGCAGGATATCTGTTTCTGGAGGGCACGCTATCTTTGAAGGATTTTCTTTTGTTATTTTTGTTCTTTGTGTTGTCACACCTAGTTGTTTCAGAATACTGCTGAACTCTCCAATTTCCTTTGAAAAGAATACCATTATATGGTACAATTTAGGCAACTTGGGAACACATTTCTCAACTTAGATAGTATTTGTAAATTTTGGAAAGATCCCTCAGTAAGGTAATCTGAGGAACTTTCTTTTGTTGTATGGGTGTCAGAGTGACAAAAGGGGATGAATTAGAGACTCGGGAAACACTGTGCTACTGAGGCTTATACATTTTTTTTTTAATTGGGGTATAGTTGTGAGGCTTATAAATTCTTTACACAATTTTCCTTTTCAAGGTCTAACTCTTATGGTGTGATTGATACCGTGGACAAATAAAATCTCCAAAATGTCTTTAAGCCAAATGGTTCAGCCTCTCTTTACATTCCTCGTGGACCCTAAAGGGTTATATTTACTTGAGACTGGGGGGTCCTGGATCAGTAACAGAAATTTTAAAATAGTTGATATTTTAAAGGGTGGCAGGGTTAGGAATAATTTTTTTTCTTTTTTTCCTTTTTGGCCTTGTGGTTGAATGCTTTTTGTGCCCTAACTACTCATCTATTGGTATAAAAATGAAAAAAGACATTTTCGATATTGGAAAATTTCAAGGGCAGGCTGGATGACTATCAGTTATGCTCTGCAAGAGACACATACATTTAAAGAAAACTTGATTAATGTGTCCTCTTAAGTTCCTTTCATCTTTAAATTCTGTGCTCTGAAGTTCACCCTTTAAACTTAGGGTGTTGATGCGCCATATGGAAAGGATAGGAGTCTCCTCCGGCCACCTTCCTCACTTTGTCTTGAACCAGCAGCTTCTCAGAAGGTGGCAGCTCTGAGAATTAAACAGGAGATGAAGTGGGTGGGAAAATATTCCTAAGAGACTCGGAGCTGTCCAGCAGTCAAAGGACTAACTAATGAGGTTTAACGGCAATTTGGAGCAGAGATTCAGCTATGTGTACATGTATTCAGTATGCTTACATGTATGTAGAAGTATATGCCTACCCAGCCCCATCCTGAGGAGATTTTTCCTGCTTTCTATATTGCTTTTCATTTTAGATGAGGTCGGTTGTCTTTTAAATTGTGTAGGAAAAAGGAAAGTAATAATGTACAGGGCAAGATAGAAGAAGTGTTGAAGAGGAAGGCAGGCAAAAATAGGACTATTACGCTGTACAAGCAGTCTTTCAGCTGTTAATTTAAGCTCTTTAGACACACACACACACAATATGTAAACATGCCTTATAGTATTGAACCCAATAGATGGGTTCAATTCTATAGTAGCTTCATTATTTATATTTTGCAATCAGTAATACAGGCATTGTATCACACCATTTGAAAAAAAAAATATGTCGAGTTTTAGCTTACAAAGACTTTCCAGAGTGTATAACTTAAAAAAAATCTTAAATAACGTAAATTTGGCTTAAAAAGGTTGCCTTTTTCTCTTTGCAAGTGGCAGATGCATTCACTTTGATGAATTCCCACTTGATGGAGGTTTTGAAGACTTATTAAAAAAAAATCTTTAAGCATGTTTATAATTTTCTTATAAGTGGCTGGATACTATTCCTCTTTTATATTTTCTTCTGAAAGGAGGAATCAGTGTCTCCACAGACATCCCAGATTTGAGAAGAAAGGGTGTTGGGAAAACATCTCATCCGATTCCCATATGTTAGGCAATTAAAAAGTAACCCAGTTTGGGGACTTCCCTGGTGGCACAGTGGTTGGGAGTCCGCCTGCCGATGCAGTGGGATACGGGTTCGTGCCCCGGTCCGGGAAGATCCCACGTGCCGCGGAGCGGCTGGGCGCGTGAGCCATGGCCGCTGGGCCTGCGCGTCCGGGGCCTGCGCGTCCGGAGCCTGTGCTCCGCGGCGGGAGAGGCCACAACAGTGAGAGGCCCGCGTACCGCAAAAAAACAAAAAAACAAAACCCAATTTTATAGATAAAATAACTGAATGTGGAGAGGCTAACTGTTCCATAATAATTTGTAATAATTTTTAAATTTACAGAGTAATTTACAGTAATTTACATATTTACAGAGTAATACATTGTAGAAGATTTGAGAAATACAAAACAAAAAAAGAAAATCAAAATCATCCTGGCGTAACTATTCAGATTCTGATGTACAGCCTCCTAAATACACATGTATGGTCATATACATATTTCATGCTCAGTATTTCTTTAAGAGAAAAAAGAAAAGACAAAGTGAAAGAGCTGTTTGTCCATCTGATCCTAACCTGAAATTATCATCCACATATTCTAACCATCTTCTTGATCATGTGTCCTCTACCCTTGGGCTCAATCTGACATTAGATTTAAATCAAGCGCCAGATTTCCTATTTAGAAAATAGCAGTAGGCTTGTAGGCAACTCCTTACCTTTCTTTTCCTGAATAGAGACCCAAGAAATTGTAAAGGAAATATGATACTGCAAAAATGATTTTATTTTTGTGAGGTAACATTGGAGGTCCCCAGGTTGACAGCTGCAAAGGCAGTCACATGTTTAACAGAGAGAAGAGCCCTGCAAGGGAAAAGTTAACTTTAGCTTTAAAAATCCGTTTATCCTCCATGATTTCGATGGCTTTAAATTTGTCACCTGAATGCGATATTAACATAATCGTCTGCATTTCAGCTAATGAATGCACCTGCTTCTAAGACTTTATTTTAGCAGTTTTAACGAGCTCTTCAAAAGAATTTGCCTGGACTTACTGCACTGCTAGAGAAATAGCAGCTGTAAGCAACTAACAACACATTCAGTATCTGAATCAAGCTCTGTGAAGTTGTTAAACTTGAGAAGGAGTATCTATCCATCTGTCTGTGATAAGGGAAATGAAGCTGAGATGTAGCTGTGGCATTTGGAAAAAGCACTAGAGTAACTGGGTTTGGCCAGAGACCCTGTTTGGCCAAAACGTATGGATCCCAAGCAATTCATTTAAGCTCTCTAAATCCCAGTTTCTCATCTATATAACAGTGGTACCCATCATATAAGCTTGTTGTAAGGACCAAATGCCTCACTTGTTGTAAGTACTCCATAATATTAAATTTTATTATAATTATTGTGTTTGTTAAGTAGATGTGACTTTAGGTGGATCAAGCAAGTTCTATTTGATTGGCTATAGGTTGTAAGATGACTCTTAGGTGAATAATTGCTCATTGAGACCAATAGTAAGAAAAAATCAAAACTGATCTCTTTTGCTTAATTAGGAAATCTATTTCAATGCTGAATCATCATACCTTAACCCCACAGAGAAGATTTTTTTAAATCTCCTAGAAATTCTAAAAGTCCAAATCCCTAAATAATCCTATAAGCCATTTAGAATATATAAATATTATGTAATGATAGGATACTAGCATAGGTATTTACTTTTAATATATATTTTAATACTTTTTAATATCAAATTCATTTCATGCCTGTTACACTCTGATTTCAACACTACATTTTCATGATGGTAATCTCCCTCCTCTTTTTTCCCCATATGCTCCTGTGTACTTCATTTGAAAAGTAAGTAGTAATAACCCATCCAAAACTCAATTGAATGGAAAATGAAAAATAGGACAAATGTTGCTTTAAAGATACACACAGCAGATACATTACAGCTCAACTGGAGGTAACGCCCTGGAATAAAGATTCCAGATCTCTCTCTCTCTCAGTCTCTCTCTCGGTCTCTCTTTCTCTGGCTCTTTCTGGAAAATAGGTAGCACAAAGGTGAAAATTCTCCTATTCCCACTTTATTTTACTTCAATTAAAAGTGAGACAATTACTCTGGCTGGGATGGATGTAATTTATTTTACAGATTCCTTTCCCCCATTATACCCTTCTGGCCAACAGTATTCCCTCAGTAATTGCAGCTAGTTCATCTATGTTTCACCCCATATGCCACAATGCTGGAGAATCACTCAGGAGACAGGACCAGCTTAGGGATCTTAACCACCTTCTTATAGGGATTTCTCTGGAAAGGCACTGAGTTCCAGAAACCACCAACTTGAACCTGCTGGAGTAAGTAGGTTTCTGGTAACTGCTTGCATCCCCACACTTTCAAAAGATCCACTTTATCCAGACTTGCATGAAGCATCTTTCCAGAAGACATTCAGTTCTTCTCTTAGACCGTAGCTTTGTAATCTGAGAAAACAACCCCAAGGGAGCTCACTTCCAGCTGTCCTTTGACTGTGTTTTGCTACGGAAGGCAAGTTGGCCTCACACTGATGAGGACCTGTTGTCTATGGTCTGGCTACTCACAGAGTGGTCCTTAGAAGGGCACCACTGAAGGGCAGCAACATAATCACCTGGGAACCAGTTAGAACCATAGAGTCTCAGGTCCCATCCCAGATCTACTGAATCAGAATCTACAGCTTAACGAGATTTCCAGGTGAGTCATATGCACTTTTAGGTTTAAGAAGCAGTGGTCGAAGAGATCTGCCTGAGATTGTTTTTTTCAGCAACAGGACTCACCATCTCCTGTTCAAAGCTCTCTCCATTCACTTTCCACTTCAAGTCTCTAAACAGATTTCTCTGCAGTGCTACTGGGCAAACTATCTCTATTTTGGATGAGTTCCCAACCAGTGGGTCTTGTAGCAATCTGCATTTCTGTGGTTCAGGTGGTCAAACGCCTATATAGCACAGCCTCCCACTAACCAAACCATATCCATTCCCCTCCAAGTCATCTTGCCCTCCCTATTCCCACAGCTGTAGTGTTACCATGTTCATAAATTATTGTTAAAGAAGGAAATTACCAAAAGAAAAAAACTGTCTCTATAAACCTGCATAGTTTAGAGCTAAAGAATATGTTAAAATTTTCCATTGTGGAAATTTCCCAGCTACTGGGCTCTTTAGATTTTTTTTTTTTTTTTTTTTTTTTCAGAGCTGCAAGCAAAGAATGGAAATTTCCAATTGCAGCATCAAGGGCTGCTGTTCTGCTGACTGTCTTGCTCAGTCGGGGTCATCTGTTTCTCTAAGACATCAAGGAATGCCAAGGTAGGTCTGAGAGAACACACACACTTCCTCTGCAGGAAGGAAGGAATGTCTTTGTGCTGCCTCCAGGCTGTGATGAGGAGAGGGGTAGGAAAGGTGACATGCCCTGCTCCGTCTACCTGAGTGTGAATTTTGTTGATTGTTAACCGCCTATCAGCAGCTTATCCTATTGTTCCAATGGCAGCTGGCTGGCAGGTCGTTTTTTAAGAAATCTCTCAGGTGGAGGGGAGATACAGAGAGAGCAAAGGAACCAACATTTGTTGAGATCTACTTTTCTAAGTACCCTGCCAGGTATTTAATATGTTATATCACTTAACCTTTTTGTGGCCCGCCCAAGGTTAACTTCTGACTTTCTGCACACCAAATTTTGAAAGCTTCATCTGTCCTTCCTGAGACAGCCTTACCTCTCCCAGACCCGCCCAGAGGCTGGTTATCTTCAAGCATGCTGAAAGTTTCGTCCCCATCTCTTCAATAATGTCAACAGCTCCGTTCTTTTTCACTGTATCTAAGTTGAAATAGATTTCCCTTCACAGCTGGTCCTGATGTCTGAGTCAACAGGCATCTAATAGCTCCCTAAATTCTGTCATGTACCTCCCCATGCACAACTGTTGCTACAACAGAAGTCTGATGGTGGCAGCTCCATGGAAGGCCACGTGTAAAGGTGTCAGCTTCTTGTGAACAAGGCTTAAGCACACTGACTGGCTCTAGGCCAGAGAGAATATTCCCAAACCTAGGTTGTGTGGCTTTGTCTGAAAGGGTTTGGGAGTTTGAGTTTTGTTTTTAAGGCTTTGCCTTTTATTTTTTTTTGGAGCTTTGGGATATTATGAGTACAGTCCAAATAGACTCTAAGGATTTAGGGTTACCTCTGTTCTCTTCTTACTGACAGCCCATGGTACCAGGAAAAGAAACATTAAGGCAGATTCCTGACATCACTGTTGCTATTTATATTTAACATTATTTATTAAGGCAACTTTGGTAATAATGAAGATATTCCAGCAATAAATTTTTAAAAATCAACACATGGCTAGTGAGATATTTTTTATTTTTATTTTTTCCTTTTTTTAAAATTAAAAAAAATTTTTATATCTTTATTGGAGTGTAATTGCTTTACAATGTTGTGTTAGTTTCTGCTGTACAGCAAAGTGAATCAGCTATATGTATACATATATCCCCATATCCCCTCCCACCCTTCCTATCCCACCCCTCTAGGTCGTCACAAAGCATGAAGCTGATCTCCCTGTGCTATGCAGCAGCTTCCAGGCTAGTGAGTTTTTAAAAGACTGTTTATTCCATCTTTTCAATCATATCCATATCCATAGATAGCAATGTTGTCTTTGACCAATTTTAAAACCACCTGATAATGGAAGTGGAGGGGCATAGGAATGGTCAGCAAGAATACTGTAGGTCTGTAGTCTCAAAGGCTGTTTGGTTTAGCCATTGGTTACTTCTGTGATAACGATTTTCCTTACCCCCTTAACTTATTAAAACTGAGTCTGATTCCGTGGTGAAATTCATCAAGACGGTATTTTAATATGGGCCTGGGTCTCATATGGTATGTGCCACATTTCTGACAGGCTTCTTTCCACTCCTCTGCATCTGTCATTAGCAAGAAGATATTGGTCCGCTTAGTTAAAGACAATGATGATTCATATCTGTGGGTGGGGCTGAATAGACATATGATGAATACTCCTTTCCACTTTAGACCACAGAGACAACTTTGTCTTTTTTTAATTTATGGTTGGAATACATGCGGGCTGAGATGCCGATCGATTTTAATCATGGCCTCAGTTCTCTCCCTTCTGTTCCCCTCCCCCTTGCAACGTGACTTTGCAGCCCCTCCCTTCAAGAGTTAGCATCTATTTCCCCACCCCTTGAATCTGGGCCATTTGACTTGCTTTGGCCACTGGAATGCAAAACCAGTTAAAATGTGCCAGTTCCTGGCTAAGCCTCAAGTGTGCAGTACTATTTTCTTTCTTTCTTGGAAACTGCTACTGCTGTGTGAACAAGCCCCAGCTAGGCTGCTGGAGGATGAGAGATCATAGTCATCCTACCTGAGACCATCCCAGACCAGCCAGTCCAGAGCTAACACCAGCTGATCACAAATGCATGAGCAAGCCCACCAGGATCAGCCAGGCCCCTGCTAGATTAACAGAACCATTCAGCCAACCCACAGTCTCATGAGAAATAGTAAATGGTGGCTATTTTAAGCCACTAAGTCTTAAGCAATAAGTTACGAAGCAGTAAGTAACTAATACAGATAACCAATTCCATTCTTTTTTTTTTTCCTGACTGCCAGGAAGCTCAGAGTCAAATTTGAAGACCAGTCACAGAATCTATGTTCATTGATTTATTCATGTTTATCGTACCCTTTATGGCTAAATGCAATCTTCTCTCTCCTTGGTAGTGAATTTAAAAAATTTAATAACCTGTTGTTTGCCATGTTGGTTCTAAATCCAAATCAATCCCCTGTTTTAAATATTTAGGTGGTTTTCATTTATCAGATTAGAAGAGATGACTCTAGAGCAGGGCTGGCAAACATTTTCTGTAAAGAGCCAACCAGTAAATATTTTAGGCTTTGCAGGCCACGTAGTCTCTTTCACAACAACTCAACTCTGCCGTGTAGTGCTAAAGCAGCTCTAGGCTACACGTAAACAAATGGGCATGGCTGTGTTCCAAAAAAGCTTAATTATAAAAACAGGCAGTGGATAGGATTTGACCCTTAGGCCACAGCTTGTTAACCCCTGATCTAGAGCAATCTATGTTACTATGCAAAAACATCTTCACCTACACCATGATCCCATCAACTTTATTGTAATTCATCTCAACTACTTTGAAAACAACAGGTAAATTAAGTGACTTTACTTCCTCTATCAGAAGACAAGAAGGGGCTGACAATAAAGCAATGCTGTATAGACTAACAGCATTTGTACCAGGGGAAGGACTATACTGAACAACTTAAAATTCCCTAGCCACTTAGTCCGTAACTGGTTATTTAGCTAATGCTAAAGGCCAGGGTGACACAAGTGATGTCTCACTTGTTTTGTTTCATTTCCCAGCCTCTAATCTCAAATACTCATTTAACAAATGCACACTGTATGGGGCTCCAGTCGTACTTGCCTACTCGGAGCTCCCTGAATGTATTGTGCTATTTCACGCCTCTCTAGCTCTGCACACAATGTTCCTTCTGCCGGGAACACACTTAGCCCTCTTCTCTTACTGGCTAACGCCCACTCACTGATCAAAACTCAGCTCAGTGATACTGCCTCTTGGAAGACTTCCCTGAGCGCACCTCCACCTCCTCACCCTCAGCCTCCAGTCCGCACACTCAGTCTCAGCATTTATTCTACTAAATTAATAATTTAAATAGTTTATAATGCATATATGTTACCAGGCACTTTCTATGTGCCAGACACTGTTAAAGTCATTTAACTGAAACTAGTGGTATACTTGCCTGTTTCTCCAATCTAATCACACATTCAAAAACATATATTGAGTACCTCACAGTTCTTGTGCTAGGCACAAAAAGCTAAGTAAAACACAAGCCTATACTATAGAGTAGAAGCCCACTGAAAGCACACTGTGTCTTCTTTGTTTTTACTTCTCAACACCTAACAGTGTCCAGAGCAGAGATTTTAAATTAATATTAGATGAACGAATGAAAATAGCTAACACTTATGCAGTAGCTAATATGTGCCAGGCAATGTTCTAGGCTCTTTACATGTCTAAACTCATTTAATTTTTATAAGGACTTATGGGGTGGCTAGTATAATTACCACCCTTTCACACATGGGGAATTGGAGTCATAGAGAATTTTTAAGTAACTTGCCCAAGGTCACACAGCTAGCACGTGACAGAGCTGGTTCCAGAGTCCACGCTCACAACCACTGGACGAAGTGAAAGCTTGAGTGACTCAGCATAAATCCATTGCCATTCCTGGAAAAGGAATTCAAAGGGTACACGTTTGATGACATAGATGGTCCGGTGGTAGCAGTTATGTGCTTGGACCTAGCAGTCAGATAGAATTGTGTTCACATTTGCCCCCAGGTGCTCAGTGTAAGTGACCAGTGCTGTTGGAGGTGCTGGTGGTGCCTCCAAAGCACACCCTCACATTCACACACAAAACGTTACAGCTACATCCTGAACTCCAAGCTGATTTCTCCCACCGCCTCTCCTCCTCTGAGTGGGCAAGCGTTGATGCTTGAGGGATGACTCCAGTACAGCTCTGCCAGCACGTGAGTGCTGTTTTGACTTTCCCTGTGGCAAGCAGGATTATACAGTATAGGGTTGGCCAAAAAGTCCCTTCAGATTTTAAGTAAAAGCAAGACACATTTTTCATTTTCACCAAGAACTTTATTGACCAATATATTCACCCCTTTGTTCCACTACCTTCTGCCATTTTTCAGGCAACTCCATAATTCCATCTTCCCAAAACTTTTTATCTTTTTGAGCAAAGAACTGTTCCAGGTGCCTTTTACAGTCTTCTAGGGAATTGAAATTTTTTCCATTAAGAGAATTTTGTAAAGACAGAAACAAACGGAAATCCGAAGGTGCAATGTCTGCTGAATCGGTGGATGAATCAGAACTTCCCAGCCAAGCTGTAACAGCTTTTGCCCGGTCATCAAAGAAACATGCGGTCTTGCATTACCTGATGGAAGATTATGCATTTTCTGTTGACTAATTCCGGATGCTTTTTGTCGAGTACTACTTTCAGTTGGTCTAATTGGGAGCAGTACTTGTTGGAATTAGTCGTTTCGTTTTCCAGAAGGGGCTTATGATAGAGGACTTCCTTCCAATCCCACAATATACACATCACCTTCTTTGGATGAAGACTGGCCTATGGTGTGGTTGTTGGTGGTTCATTTCGCTTACCCCACAATCTCTTCTATTCCACATTATTGTAGAGTATCCACTTCTCATCGCCCATCACAATTTGTTTTAAAAATGGAACGTTTTCGTTACATTTCAGTAGTGAATCACATACGGAAATACGGTCAAGAAGGTTTTTTTCGCTTAACTTATGTGGAACCCAAACATCAAAGCGATTAACATAACCAAGGTGGTACAAATGATTTTTCAGTGCTTGATTTGGATATTTTGAATATGTTGGCTATCTCCCACGTGGTGTAATGTTGATTATTCTCAGTTAATGTCTCGATTTGATTGCTATCAACTTCAACTGGTCTACCTGACTGTGGAGCATCGTCCAGTGAGAAATCGCCAGCAGGAAGCTTCACAAACCACTTTAGACACATTCAATCGGTCACAGCACCTTCTCCATACACTGCACGCATCTTTTTCTGCGTTTCAGTTGCATTTTTACCTTCTTGAAATAATAAAGCATAATATGCCGAAAATGTTGCTTTTCTTTTTCCATCTTCAATATTAAAGTGGCTACACAGGTCTTCCCTGGTGGCGCAGTGGTTGAGAGTCCGTCTGCCGAAGCAGGGGACACGGGTTCGTGCCCCAGTCCGGGAAGATCCCACATGCCGCGGAGTGGCTGGGCCCGTGAGCCGTGGCCGCTGAGCCTGCGCGTCCAGAGCCTGTGCTCCGCAATGGGAGAGGCCACAACAGTGAGAGGCCCGTGTACCGCAAAAAAAAAAAAAAAAAAAGAATCTGCCTGCCATTGCAGAGGACATGGCTTCAAGTCCTGGTCCGGGAATATCCCATATGCCACAGACCAACTAAGCCCGTGCGCCACAGCTACTGAGCCTGCGCTCTAGAGCCCACGAGCCACAACTACTGAGCCCGTGCGCCACAACTACTGAAGCCTGCACACCTAGAGCCCGTGCTCCGGAACAAGAGAAGCCACCGCAATGAGAAGCCTGCACACTGCAACGAAGAGTAGCCCCCGCTCACCGCAACTAGAGAAAGCCCGTGCGCAGCAACCAAGACCCAACGCAGCCATAAATAATAAATAAATAAATATTTAAAAAAATAGAATCCAAATGTTACTGTATTTATAGCCCATTTCATACAATTTAACACTTAGTTCTCTGTTTGTTTCATTATGTAAAACTTGCATGTTTCCAATCTAGATCATAAACTCACTGAGGGCAGGGATCTTTACTTCTTTTGAATCCCCCACAGGACCAAACACAGGATGGAGGAGCGCAATACTGGTGGTCAGTGGAAAATGACTACAGGACCATGTTTGGAGGCCTGGGTAGCTTCTCTGCCCCTGCACATTTCAGCTGGGAATAAGGGCTGCAGGAAGCACATAAGCCTCTGAGATGTAATTTCCTCATCTTAAGATTGCCCTGCTTACCTTACCGGTTTGTTGGGAGGATCAAGTAAGATAACGTATGTGAAAGTATTTTGTAAACCAAGATTTGCTAGCTACAGAAATGTAAGAAATCTTCAGAAGAGGCACTTAGTAAATATCTGATTCATTTTTAATGATAAGGCATTGTCTTCCCTTCTCCCCTACATTCTGTTCCTTTAGGGGGTTATTTCTCAGGATTTATTTTTATTTGAGTGGCAAAGCCACTCCACATCTTCCTGAAGCTGTGTGAAATGTCCCTTACTGCATCTCACCCCACAGTTACCTTAAAGTTTGATTGAAGTCTAAGCAAACCAACCAAAAAGGTCACAAAGCATGCCATGGTCACATCTATCACACAGGGCTCCGGGAGATCAATGCATTTGTAACCCACTAGGGTTTCAGAGACTTCCTTGTGCTATATCAGCTCACTCAAATTGTACCCAAGGCAAGGATTATGTATATTTCTATATTCTCGCACATACTTGATACAGGTGACTGGCAGATCATTGCTCTAAGCCCAGGGCAGCTGAGAAGAAAATGAAAAACATGACACCTTGTATGAGAAATTTTACAAAGAAATGACACTATGAAACAGACTTTTAGAATTATTCATTCATTTATAGTCTTTATTTTCTATTTATTCTTAGCAGAGGAAACAATCTCCTTGTAGTAATAGAATTCTATATGATACATTAGAAAAATCTTTTTTTTAAAACATCGTTATTCCTCAAATGCTTCTGGAAGATATAAAGTTTAGTTGTGGGGTTTCTTCTCTAAATGAGAACCGAGGGAAAAACGGAGATGCTAAGACAGAAAATAAGTTGTATGTTCTAGGGATTAGCTTATATAGATTTCTGATTCCCTATCTAATACTCTGGATCCACATAATGTGAAAGTAAAAATAACTAGAGAACTGATGACTTGTTTCTGGTAAGCGTTGTCATCTCTTACTGACATTTTAAAATTTTATTATCTTCAATTAATTCATGAAAGCTATGCAAGCCTGTTTTTTTTCCAGGTTCAGTCATGGAGTGTCAACTGTAGGACTTACATACAGGGTTGAAGCATTTTATTGGCATATTGAATCCAGACCAGTTCTGAACTCCAATGATGAAGATATTTATGATGCTCTTTTTATGCAGCATAAAAAGAGGAATCTCTTTTTCAGAACTAACCAATCTAGAACAGTTTTCTGAAACCTTATTTTCTTTCCAAGTGTTTTTATTATGGAAAGTTTCAAACATAAACAAGGTAGAAAGAAGAGTAAAAATGCACCCAACTTCCATTCTTCTGAACCCATCATCCAGCTTCAACATATGATCAATCTTGTGAAGCCTGATGTTCACTCAACATTAGTAGCCAGTAAAATTAAACTCACTTTATATGCCAATAAATTTTAATGCTCAGATACAAAAACATGTTTATTTCCATATATTTTCCTAAAATAATTTTATTTTCATCACACATTTTTCTTTCTCACTCTTAAGTTTCTCTCACTTCCCCAGGGCTGAAGTGAGGCCAGCCCCTTCCATAGTCAATACTGGAGGAAAAATACTTAAGAAGAGAAAGAAGTGGTAGATTTTAAGTGTATTAATCTGTAACTTATTCTCTTCCTGTGACACCACGCCTTGCTCCCCTTGCCTAAAATGTTACAGGAAAATAGTGATGATGGAAAGGAAGCACTTCCAACAACAGAACTGATACTTTGTCACTTTGCTCCATCACTATATAACAAGTGGCAGAATGAGGGGGTCATTCCATTCTTGATACTGAAGGGAGTGAGAGCCTCGGGGGCAAATATTACAACCCAAGTGTTTCAAGATGGAGAATTTGTTGTACCTAACAGCTTACTTATTTATTTGATTATATGTATAAATAAATTTTTGCAGAATACAAATAGTTTGCTGTATAGAATTATTATTCTAAGATTTATCAAAATGTATACAATTTGTAGCCAAATCATATCCATAGGGAAACTAAAATAATAATTTTTTTAAAAAGACATAAATTAGAGAGGGCAGACAGCAGAAGCAAGAAGAATTACAATTCTGCAGCCTGTGGAAGGAAACCCACATGCACAGGAAGATAGACAAAATGAAAAGGCAGAGGACTTTGTACCAGATGAAGGAACAAAATAAAACCCCAGAAAAACAACTAAATGAAGTGGAGATAGGCAACCTTCCAGAAAAAGAATTCAGAATAATGATAGTGAAGATGATCCAGGACCTCGGAAAAAGAATGGAGGCAAAGATTGAGAAGTTGCAAGAAATGTTTAACAAAGACCTAGAAGAATTAAAGAACAAACACCTAGAAGAATTAAAGAACAAACAAAGAGAGATGAACAGTACAATAACTGAAATGAAAAATACACTAGAAGGAATCAATAGCAGAATAACTGAGGCAGAAGATCAGATAAGTGACCTGGAACAGAATGGTGGAATTCACTGCCATGGAACAGAATAAAGAAAAAAGAATGAAAAGAAATGAAGAAAGCCTAAGAGACCTCTGGGACAACATTAAATGCAACAACATTCACATTATAGGGGTCCCAGAAGGAGAAGAGAGAGAGAAAGGACCCAAGAAAATATTTGAAGAGATTATAGTTGAAAACTTCCCTAACATGGGAAAGGAAATAGCCACCCAAGTCCAGGAAGCACAGAGAGTCCCAGGCAGGATAAACCCAAGGAGAAACACGCTGACACACATAGTAATCAAATTGATAAAAATTAAAGACAAAGAAAAATTATTGAAAGCAACAAGGGAAAAACAACAAATAACATACAAGGGAACTCCCATAAGGTTAACAGCTGATTTCTCAGCAGAAACTCTACAAGCCAGAAGAGAGTGGCACGATATATTTAAAGTGATGAAAGGAAAGAACTACAACAAAGATTACTCTACCCAGCAAGGATCTCATTCAGATTTGACAGAGAAATCAAAAGCTTTACAGACAAGCAAAAGCTAAGAGAATTCAGCACCACCAAACCAGCTCTACAACAAATGCTAAAGGAACTTCTCTAAGTGGGAAACACAAGAGAAGAAAAGGACCTACAAAAACAAACCCATAACAATTGAGAAAATGGTAATAGGAACATACATATCGATAATTACCTTAAACATGAATGGATTAAATGCTCCAACCAAAAGACACAGTCTCACTGAATGGATACAAAAAAAGACCCATATATATATGCTGCCTACAAGAGACCCACTTCAGACCTAGGGACACATACAGGCTGAAAGTAAGGGGATGGAAAAAGATATTCCATGCAAATGGAAATCAAAAGAAAGCTGGAGTAGCAATTCTCATATCAGACAAAATAGACTTTAAAATAAAGAATGTTACAAGAGACAAGGAAGGATACTACATAATGATCAAGGGATCAATCCAAAAAGAAGATATAACAGAGTTATAAATATATATACACCCAATATAGGAGCACCTCAACACATAAGGCAACCACTAACAGCTATAAAAGAGGAAATCGACAGTAACACAATAATAGTGGGGGGCTTTAACACCTCACTTACACCAATTGACAGGTCATCCAGGCAGAAAATTAATAAGGAAACACAAGCTTTAAATGACACAATAGAACAGATAGATTTAATTGATATTTATAGGACATTCCATCCAAAAACAGCAGATTACACTTCCTTCTCAAGTGCACGCAGAACATTCTCCAGGATAGATCACATCTTGGCTCACAAATCAAGCCTCAGTAAATATAAGAAAACTGAAATCATATCAAGCATCTTTTCTGACCAAAATGCTATGTGATTAGAAATCAACTACAGGGAAAAAAATGTAAAAAACACAAACACATGGAGGCTAAACAATAAGTTACTAAAGAACAAAGAGATCACTGAAGAAATCAAAGAGGAAATAAAAAAATACCTAGAGAGAAATGACAATGAAAACACGACAATCAAAAACCTATGGGATGCAGCAAAAGCAGTTCTAAGAGGGAAGTTTATAGCAATACAAGCCTACCTCAAGAAACAAGAAAAATCTCAAATAAACAATCTAACCTTACACTTAAAGGAACTAGAGAAAGAAGAACAAACAAAACCCAAAGTTAGTAGAAGGAAAGAAATCATAAAGATCAGAGCAGAAATAAATGAAATAGAAACAAAGAAAACAATAGCAAAGATCAATAAAACTAAAAGCTGGTTCTTTGAGAAGATAAACAAAACTGATAAACCTTTAGCCAGACTCACCAAGAAAAAGAGGGAGAGGACTCAAATCAATGAAATTAGAAATGAAAAATGAGACGTTACAACAGACACCACAGAAGTACAAAGCAACATAAGAGACTACTACAAGCAACTCTATGTCAATAAAATGGACAACGTGGGGCTTCCGTGATGGCGCAGTGGTTGAGAGTCCGCCTGCCAATGCAGGGGACACAGGTTCATGTCCTGGTCCGGGAGGATCCCACATGCTGCGGAGCGGCTGGGCCCGTAAGCCATGGCCGCTGAGCCTGCACGTCCGGGGCCTGTGCTCCGCAACGGGAGAGGCCACAATGGTGAGGGGCCCACATACCACAAAAAAGAAAAGAAAAAAAAAAAAAGGACAACCTGAAAGAAATGGACAAATTCTTAGAAAGGTATAACCTTCCCAGACTGAATCAGGAAGAAATAGAAAATATGAACACACCAATCACAAGTAGTGAAATTGAAACTGTGATTAAAAATCTTCCAAAAAACAGAAGTCCAGGACCAGATGGCTTCACAGGTGAATTCTATCAAACATTTTGAGAAGAGCTAACACCAATCTTTCTCAAACTCTTCCAAAAAACTGCAGAGGAAGGAACACTCCCAAACTTATACTATGAGGCCACCATCACACTGATACCAAAACCAGACAAAGATGCTACAAAAAAAGAAAATTACAGACCAATATCACTGATGAATATAGACGCAAACATCCTCAACAAAATACTAGCAAACAGAATCCAACAACACATTAAAAGGATCATACACCATGATCAAGTGGGATTTACCCCAGGGATGCAAGGATTCTTCAATATATGCAAATCAATCAATGTGATCCACCATATTAACAAATTGAAGAATAAAAACCATATGATCTTCTCAATAGATGCAGAAAAAGCTTTTGACAAAATTCAACACCCATTTATGATAAAAACTCTCCAGAACGTGGGCACAGAGGGAACCTACTTCAACATAGTAAAGGCCATATATGACAAACCCACAGCAAACATCATTCTCAATGGTGAAAAACTGAAAGCATTTCCTCTAAGATCAGGAACAAGACAAGCATATCCACTCTCACCACTATTATTCAACATAGTTTTGGAAGTCCTAGCCATGGCAATCAGAGAAGAAAAAGATATAAAAGGAATATAAATTGGAAAAGAAGGAGTAAAACTGTCACTGTTTACAGATGACATGATACTATACATAGAGAATCCTAAAGATGCCACCAGAAAACTACTAGAGCTAATCAATGAATTTGGTAAAGTTGCAGGATAGAAAATTAATGCACAGAAATCTCTTACATTCCTATACACTAATGATGAAAAATCTGAAAGAGGAATTAAGGGAACACTCCCATTTACTACTGCAACAAAAAGAATAAAATACCTAGGAATAAACCTACCTAAGGAGACAAAAGACCTGTATGCAGAAAACTATAAGACACTGATGAAAGAAACTAAAGATGATACAAACAGATGGAGAGATATACCATGTTCTTGAATTGGAAGAATCAATATTGTGAAAATGACTATACTACTCAAAGCAATCTACAGATTCAGTGCAATCCCTATCAAATTACCAATGGCATTTTTTACAGAACTAGAACAAAAAAATCTTAAAATTTGTATGGAGACACAAAAGACCCCAAATAGCCAAAGCAGTCTTGAGGGAAAAAAACAGAGCTGGAGGAATCAGACTCCCTAACTTCAGACTATACTACAAAGCTACAGTAATCAGGACAATATGGTACTGGCACAAAAACAGAAATATAGATCAATGAAACAGGATAGAAAGCCCAGAGATAAACCCACACATCTATGGTCAACTAATCTATGACAAAGGAGGCAAGGATATACAGTGGAGAAAAGACAGTCTCTTCAATAAGTGGTGCTGGGAAAACTGGACAGCTACATGTAAAAGAATGAAATTAGAACACTCCCTAACACCATACACAAAAATAAACTCAAAATGGATTAGAGACCTAAATGTAAGACTGGACACTATAAAACTCTTAGAGGAAAACATAGGAAGAACACTCTTTGACATAAATTACAGCAAGATTTTTTTTTGACCCTCCTCCTAGGGTAATGGAAATAGAAACAAAAATAAGCAAATGGGACCTAATGAAACTTCTTTTGCACAACAAAGGAAACTATAAACAAGATGAAAAGACAACCCTCAGAATGGGAGAAAATATTTGCAAATGAATCAACGGACAAAGGATTAATCTCCAAAATATATAAACAGCTCATGCAGGTCAATATTAAAAAAACAAACAACCCAATCAAAAAATGGGCAGAAGACCTAAATGTCTTCCAAAGAAGTCATACAGATGGCCAAGAAGCACATGAAAAGCTGCTCAACATCACTAATTATTAGAAAAATGCAAATCAAAACTACCATGAGGTATCACCTCACACCAGTTAGAATGGGCATCATCAGAAAATCTACAAACAACAAATGCTGGAGAGGGTGTGGAGAAAAGGGAGCCCTCTTGCACTGTTGGTGGGAATGTAAATTGATACAGCCACTATGGAGAACAGTATGGAGGTTCCTTAAAAAACTAAAACTAGAATTACCATACGACCCAGCAACCCCACAACTGGGCATATATCCTGAGAAAACCATAATTCAAAAAGACACATGCACCCCAGTGTTCATTGCAGCACTATTTACAATAGCCAGGTCATGGAAACAACCTAAATGCCCATCGACAGACGAATGGATAAAGAAGAGTGGTACATATATACAATGGAATATTACTCAACCATAAAAAGGAACGAAATTGCATCATTTGTAGAGACATGGTTGGATCTAGAGACTGACATACAAAGTGAAGTAAGTCAGAAAGAGAAAAACAAATATCGTATAGTAACACATATATGTGGAACCCAGAAAAATGGTACAGATGAACCGGTTTGCAGGGCAGAAATAGACACAGATGTAGAGAACAAACGTATGGACACCAAGGGGGGAAATTGGCGGGGGTGGTGGTGGTGGTGGTGGGATGAATTGGGAGAGTGGGATTGACATATATACACTAATATGTATAAAATAGATAACTAATAAGAACCTGCTGTATAAAAAAATAAATTTCAAAATTTCAAAGAAAAAAGACATAAATTATAATGATGAAGTTAGGTAGAAGTTATATGGTTTTAACAAAACTTTGATTTCTTCTTTTATACTGTTCCCATGGTAAAAACAGCAAAATTCCTACCTAGATGGTAACACATACCATTCGTTCAATTTTAAGATCCTCGATTGCTCTTGGGAACAAGTATACTGCTGTGGCATGAAGTGGAAGGTATAATTTGGAGCCAGATGAGAGAAAGAAGACTGCTTTCAGAGGTAATATATTCATGTAAACGTAAAAGTTATCAAAAAAGACTTAATAATCTTACCAAGTAATCTAAAGCTAAGTTTCATAGACAAGTTCCTTATAGAACTACCACAAACTTTGTAGAACTCAAGCCTTCCATGGTAAAAGGTTTTAAAACTTCTTTTAAAACAAATGCAATGGGTTTAATCTGTTTTGGTTTTATTTTATTTATTTATTTTTAATGCTTTTTTTTAAACATCTTTATTGGAGTATAATTGCTTTACAGTGTTGTGTTAGTTTCTGCTTTATAACAAAGTAAATCAGCTATACATATACATACATCCGCATATCTCTTACCTCTTGTGTCTCCCTCCCACTCTCCCTATCCCACCCCTCTAGATGGTCACAAAGCACCGAGCTGATCTCCCTGTGCTATGCAGCTGCTTCCCACTAGCTATCAGTTTTACATTTGGTAGTGTATATATGTACATGCCACTCTCTCACTTTGTCCCAGCTTACCCTTCCCCCTCCCCATGTCCTCAAAAAAACAAACAAACAAACAAATGTAATGGGGATAGCAAGCCACAAAGTGTAGTGCAATGTTACTTATTATTGTTTGCTTTATCACCCATGGTAACTTGTTTTGCATCTAGCAAAGACCCAGAAAAATGTAAGGATGAATACTTATCATAATTCATTCCCATGTGGACTTTTAGAATCCAGGAAGACAGCTTTCCTTTCTGTTTCAATAGTTAGACTGAAAGGAATCTGGAAAGTGCTGCACACAGGAGTGGCTCTCAGTCGAAACTGGGCTCATCTCCAGCTCTGCTTAAGAGAGTTCATTGCTGTCTACATGTGATATTGAAGGGAATGAGGAAAACAAACTTCCTTAATTAGTGTATGGTACCAATGACCTTACTTCACTATGGAAGAAATAAATTGCATTTCTTCCTCAGCATATTCTCAGTGAATATCTGAGATACAGGGAGATATGGTTACTTAGTCAGAAATGAGCATTTATTTATTTAAGAGAAATAAGAAATTCAAAGGAAAACTTTCAACTTAACAGAGGGAGAAAAAAACTTTATTAAAAAGGGTCATGCCGGTAAACTTAAAGAAAGCAAAGTAAGTGAGGAAGAAACAACGAGATATAATAAGTAATAAAAAGAAATGGATGAAAATAAATATATCAAGTACCACTAAAAATTTGAATGAGTTGCATTTCCCTTTCAAAAGACAAACTTTCAGATTGGGCTCAAAAACACCCAAAATTAAACTATGTATAAGAAATTCACTTCAAATAAAGGGACAAGGAGGTTTGAAAATAAATGGCTGGGCAAATCCAAAAGCATGAATGGCAATATTAATAACAAATTCAAGGCCAAAAGCATTAAGTAGGAACAAGAGGATGGAATGATCAAAGGCACTATGGCAGAGATTGCTAGATGCCTATGTCCATTCCTTGTCACCCTTGCTAACAAAACCTCATTTTAATTTGTTACAGCAATCTGTCTTGATACAAATTATTTTTCCCATCCTCTTTTACAATTGAGTGTGGGCAATAAGTTGTAAGCAGAGGTTAATGGGTGGGGCCTGTTGAAGTCTAACTCAGCTGGAAGCTATTCCTTTCTGCCTTCTTCTTTTTCCTCCTTCTTGACTGGAATATGTACGTAATGGCTGGAGCTTCAGGAACCATCTTGCAACGATGACTTGGAGACGAGCACCACTTACTAAAGGTGGCAGAGCAGAAAGACACACAGAGCTTGCATTCCAGATGACCACGAAGCCCTGCTACCAGCCCTGGACTTCTTTTTACCATCAGGTATCTTCCATGTTTGAGAAAAACACATTTCTATTTATTTAAGCCACTATTATTTGGGTATCATTTTATATGCAGCCAGCTCAATTTCCTGCAGTACAGATATAAACATGAAAAAAATATAATAGTTTCGGCTATGAAGAACTAAAAAAAGTACAAAATTAAAAAAAAATCAAAACTGCTAGAAAGACAAGCATTATTTGATGAGATGACAACCATAGCAGTAGATACCTCTTTCAAAATTTGATATAATATGAAGTCAAAAACAAGTGAGAATGTAGAAGACTATAACCTATAAGTTTATCATACATGCATGTATATATGAGTATATGTGTGTGGTTGGTATACAGTAAAAAACTATAAATTTTTACCTTACAAAAAGAGAATATGCAATCTTTTCATATGTGTATGGAACGCTTACAAAATCAATCATGTATTTGGCCATAAAAGGTGAAACCATATTGTGGTTTGGGTGCAGAAGATGTTGGAACCAGACAGTCTGTCCTACAGCTTGCCGGCAGAGTGACCTTGGGCAAGATACTTAACCTTGCTGGGCTTTCTGTCTTTATCTATAGAGTAAGACTCTTAATAGCTAGAAATGTTATCTTCTATAATTATTATCCCTCCTGGCCTAGCATTTTCCAGGTTGATGTCCATTTACCTACATAAAGCTGCTAGTGTTGTTTATAACCAACTCTTGGTAGGGGTGCCAGGCCATCAGATGGCTGTCATTGGTCACAGTTTCCACTGGGAGGGTCAGGGCAGGATAGAAGGTTAACATTTCTCCATTTGGCCTCAACTGAACAGTGAGCACAATGCTGTCTAGCACAGAATTCAAGAGCACCAAAAGAATGTTAAATGGATGAATTGTTACTTGCAGGAAAAGAAACAGGCACCATGTTTCCAATTATTCTTCATTTCAGACAACAACTAGCTGTTTCCATTGGCTGGCACAGTAGCTGAATGGGGAACACTATTGAGTAAACTCTACTGAAAAAGGATGAATGTGGTCCAGTGAATTTTTTTGACACAGTCCCAGCTTTATTTTTGCCTATTACTGGCAAGCTAATATGGAGGACATTAGGAAACAATCGACAAAAACTTCGTAAATAAAGCTTAAAAGACAAGAATTATCTATGGCCCCCAATACATAAACTTTTTGTACCAACAAGGATCACTTGTGACATAAGGCAGAATCTCTAAATTTAGCTACTAGATACAAAAAGAAAAAACACATATCAATCTTTTTTTTTAAACCCACCAAATAAAACATTTTTTAATCACAAAAGCAAAATATTGAAGTATTTATAATATTTTAAAATTGATCAAGAAATATAGTATTTTCATGAGCAAGTATAGTAATATATGAAAATAAGAACACTATTATAAATACAACAGAGAAAATACTATTAATTGTATATTATAATAATTATTTCATAGAAGTAAATATAAACATATAGGCTATGTTATAAATGATAAGTGTTGAATATGTTTATATATTTTTAATAAAATTAAATTTAATGAAAAATATTATATAAATAAGAAACTTCAAAGTTTTATCCCTGAACTTAGAGGGAAAGCAAAAATGAACTGAAGATAGTAAGTTTATTTCAGGTCTCAAACCACTGATAAACTGATGTCAACTGGGAATGAATGGGGCATTTGTTCCTTTGCTTTTGGGGACCTGTAATAGCATCATCAGAGTGGTGTTTATGGTTTTGCATATTTTCCATGTTTCCTCTCAAATATGTTGATGTATAAATAGATAAACTGAGGGTGGTTAATTTTTTGGTCCAAAGTATTTCCTAACTCTCTGGCTGGTGCTAATTTCTCTCAGCATTATCTAGTGTATCAGTTCTTCACCAATCCCCACTCCTTCTTCTCTTTAACAAAGGTTTTGTGTGATTACAAAATCAGCTCCCATTTTTCTGCTTAGAATGACCTTCTCGCCAACTCTCGCACTCATAAATATCCTTTCTCCGCCTCTGCTTAAGCTGTTGTCATTCACAGAAGCTCCATCTTCTTTCCATGAGTAAGAGAACATCAAACTCAGGAAGCAATTTCTTCCACCTATGGGGTTTCAGACTTACTCAGATACAATTCAAACAGTGCATTGCTTCCCAGATGAAGATACATATAGGGTGCCCATCTATCAGGGAGGAAGACAGATTGGGGAGGAGAGACAGAGAGAAATCGAAACAGAGAGGAGAGACGCAGAGAACAGACTTCCTCTGTCTGAATTGTACTAGAGGCTGAGATTCTGTACTCCTTCTGTAACCCTGTTGATTAGCACAATTCTATCAGGACTACATGAATTTTTAAAAATTCAACTTGGCAGATAGTAGTACATATTTACCGGATTAAATTGATAAAATCAATGTTAAGAACTACATCAAAATGATGGGAAGATTTTTTTTCTAGTCTAGAAGATATTTTGTAAGGATTTTTTTTTAATTCCAAAAATTGTCTTCCTAAAATTTGTATGAGTCTATCTAATCATGAAAGGCACGGGATCATCTTGCATTTCTGCCTGCTCCCAACACACAGAGGTCAGATACCTTGTGCTGCCCTCATCCTCATGATGGGATGAGATGCCACAAAATAATTTTAAAGGATAAAGAAGGATTAAGAAAAAACAGAGAAGAGGTTCTGACGAAAATGCAACCAACATATGAAATCAGGAATCTTTCTTTCCACGGAATTTATAAAGCTTCTTTGGACCATTCTTGTCCCCTGGTACTTGTGTTCCCTTCACCAGACAGGGAAACTCAAATTTGCCTATTAAGAATGCCATCTGCGGGCTTCCCTGGTGGCGCAGTGGTTAAGAATCTGCCTGCCAATGCAAGGGACACGGGTTCGAGCCCTGGCCCGGGAAGATCCCACATGCCACGGAGCAACTAAGCCCGTGCGCCGCAACTACTGAGCCTGAGCTCTAGAGCCTGCAAGCCACAACTACTGAGCCTACGTGCCACAACTACTGAAGCCTGCACGCCTAGAACCTGTGCTCCGCAACAAGAGAAGGCAGGACAGTGAGAAGCCCGCGCACCGCAACGAAGAGTAGCCCCCACTAACCGCAACTAGAGAATGCCCGCGCACAGCAACGAAGACCCAACACAGCCAAAAATTAATAAATAAATAAAGTTATTGAAAAAAAAAAGAATGCCATCTGCCACTCTAAAAAAGGACAGACTGAGTGGGGTGGAGATGGTGAGGGGAAAGATGAGGGATTAAAAGTCTATAAAGTTTGAAGAAGGAGGAAAGTGAAAATTGAAAAAACTAAATTTAATTGTCAGTTTCTTCTTCAAACATCACTTCTGGTTACAAGATAATTTGCAGTAGATTAAGACCATGTTTTTACAAACCTAACTCACGTCATCATTCTAGTCTCTGATATATCTCTCTTCCATTTATTGGTCAATAAAGAAATTCATCTCACCCAGAATCCAATCATTTGAAACAAGTCACAATGCATGACTCAAGATTCAACTAGCAACAGTATTTTTCCTCATATTAGATTTAATGTTTCCTTAAAGATTGGCTTGTAGGTTAGTTTATTCTCCACTCCCAGGTAGCTATAGATTTTTGTTACACTGTGTCTGTTGTATAAATACGTTTGTGTGTGTGTGAGTGTGTGTATGAATAAAATATAATGTGTACATATATAGTGTTTGAATAGTATTATAAACACATGTTTACAGAAAATATTGATTTCTCCAATTCACCCAAGGAAAGGACAAACTAAATAAAACAAATGCCATATTATAGAATACATCTGACTTTCTTTTTTTTTTTTTTTTTTGCGGTATGCGGGCCTCTCACTGTTGTGGCCTCTCCCGCTGCGGAGCTCCGGACGCGCAGGCTCAGCGGCCATGGCTCACGGGCCCAGCCGCTCCGCGGCATGTGGGATCTTCCCGGATAGGAGCACGAACCCGTGTCCCCTGCATCGGCAGGCGTACTCTCAACCACTGCGCCACCAGGGAAGCCCCTGACTTTCATCTTTAAAATCAAGTAATTTTTACTCAAATTTTACAAATCTGACTCAGTCATTTCTCATATGCTAGAGATCGAAATCTCCCTCATACATTTGAATTATTCATCATAGATGTCAAACATTACACAAAGATTTATGGTGAAATTAATACTGTGGATCAAGTATAAGTGGCTGCTCCCCAGTTGCATTTGACAGCATTTCTATCTTTCAATGGTTCCTGAAAAGTCTAACAACAGGTTTGCAGAAGTCAGAGCCTTTCTCGCTACAGTTACTGTAGGAGACATTTTCATGGCCATTCATGGTGTGCAAGATAGGCAGACTTGAATTCATACTATCTAACTTTCTGTCATCAATTATGCTTATTGTTAAATTAATCCTTGTACAGCTATATTAATCAACCCCAAACCAAATCCTTCAAAGGTTCTTCATTGCTTCTGGTCAAAGGTGAAAGGCTCATACTCCTAGGTCTTGCATTCATAGCCTTTCTCCACTTGCCTACTCACCGTTCGCCAAATGTACCCTGTACCTTTCCACCTTCAGGCATTAACTCAAGCTGTTCTTCTCATCTGGAATATCTTCTTCCTTTTGCTCTACAAACCCAAGACTACTCATTTGCTTTGTAAATTTTGTGCATTTTAATTAAACAAAATAATGCATGGCAACATTCTTTTCAGGAAAATATTCAAACAATATAGAAGTATACGTACAGCAAAAACTGAAAGTCCCTATGAATTCTAGCCCTCCCTTCGCCTCCCCCATCACCTGCTGACTGCACTCCCACCTCCCAATTTGCTGGTATCTTTCCAACAATTTCTCTCTGCATTTAATACACATATAGTTTTTGTTTATTTCATTTTTGGGTAAGTGCAGTTAAACTACATACTCTGGTGGCTAGCTTCCTCCTCTTCAAGAACTATATTAAGTTTCCTCTCTCCCCTGGAGCCCCCCTCACTGCTTTAGCATCCTCCCCCATCCCTCATTACCCTGTTTTGAACTTCTAACTCTTGGTATCCATGGCACTCTTCTGATACGTCTCTTTATGACACTGGGTTTTTAAACTATATTTATTAAATGTAAGTCTTATCACTAGAATGTAAAGTCTTTGAGGGAAGGAACTTACCTTCATCTTTTGTGGTGTTTAGAACTGTATTATGTAGGTATTCAAAACTATTTTCTTGAGGTAAGTGAACTTTAGGTTCCCCATTTCCTGACCTAAGGTGGGAAAGCTCTGCTTAAGTGGAGAGAAAAATAAAAATGTACTATAATGAAGTACTTTAGAGTTTTCATGGTCTCTCCTAAGAATTCTCCCAATCTGTTCTACATGATGGGTTGGCAGGTTTCTACAAATCAACTGAGAAGCCCAGGAACTTTGTGAGAAGTCAGAGACCCCGGGCAAAATATTTCTTCTCTGATCTTTCAGACCAAGGACAGCTCCACCAGTAAAAAAACCTCAGAGATGAAAACATTCTTATAGTGAAGGGGCATTTTCAGCACAGGCTGATGGGGGAAAGAGTTGTAAGGGAAGCACAGACTATCCAAGGAAAACACACTCTCTCAGACTTTTAGATCTAAAATTTCAACTCTCGCTGAACCACTTCTCCAATGGAATTAATCACTGGCATAACAGCCACAGCAATTCAAAACAAGCCTTTCACTCTTCCTTTTAACGTAAAAGCTGTAAAGTCACACTTGACATTCCTTTTAAAAATTTATTCTCTCAGATCACAGAGAAGGCAAAATAACCAGTAAAACGGATTTTTCTCTTTTATTTTCAAATACTGTTTCTTCAACAAGTTACTTAATACTTCTATGCCTCAGTTTCCTTATCTATAAAATGGATATAGTGCCTACTTTATTGGATACTGAACATTAAAATGAGATAATCAAGTGTAGTATGCAGCAAAGTCTGGCTCATAGTAAGTCCTCAAAAATATTAGCAATGATGAGGATGATGATGTTATGGCTTCTCACATCTATGTCAGGAGCTGAAAGGGTTTTCTACAAGGGACTTCAGCCAAAGAAGGCAGACAAGGGAGAACACTGCTGAGATATTATTATAATGGTGAACATTATGAGTGACATTTCTTGGAAAATTCTATTCAGTTCCTTCAATCTCATTACAACAAATTTGCTTAGAATCTTTATTAAACTGACTGTTGCTTGAAATAAATGGGTTATTAAATGGAAAATCTCTTTTTGTTAAAGTTTCCTCTGAAATAGTATTAGTCATAACTGGATTTTATATTCCTTTTGACATCTTACATGTCTTCTATTAATAGTCTCAATTCTTTAGTCCAAATAACCAATTGAAAACATCTAACTTAATATTTAATAAGCAAAGATTTTATTTTATCAAAAAAAGTTGCTATTGGTCCCAAAAGAGAGCTTCTAAATCCTCCAATGGAGGCCATTAATCAAATCACATAAAATTATTTTGGTTAATATGTAAATGCTTAGAATACTGCAGATATCCAAAATACTTCAAATTGATAATTTTAGGGTCTCTAATATTTATTGAGACACTGTGGACATACACAGAGAAAATCTAAAGCAATGAGCTGGTTAATTTAGACATAAAGATTGTCAACGTCAATTAATTGAGAGTTTCAGTTTGAATTACTCAATTATTCAATTGCTTACTTCACCTGGGCAATGTGTATATAATAAATTAACTTAGGCTATCTTAATAATTAATGTGTGTTCATCGATGTACAGGCTAAGGGCATAAGATTGAGGTCAGAAAGATGAGGGTTTAAATTTCAACTTGGTAACCTCCTAGATCAGTGAACTTGGGCAAATTGTTTAACCTAAGCCTCAGTTTTTTCATCCCTAAAATATGAGAAACATTTATTTTGCTGATTTATAAGGATAAAATGAGGAAATACATATGAGGAATAAAATGAGGACAGAGCTTAACTGACACTTACTAGGTTGACATGGTATTATTTCTTTTTTCTTTTTTTAACCACTTCAGTTTCTAAACTGTGATAATAAACAAGTAAATACATAATATATCAGATGGTGATAAACTCTGTATAGAAGAGCAAAATAGGAACCCTAAAGGTCTACCGATGGGGGAAGTGGTAGTTAAAGAAAGAAAAAATCGAAGGAGACATAGATCAGGTGACTTAGCCTCACTCCATGCATATAAACATCAAGAAGCAAAGGGCAAGTTATGTTCTTTCCGCCTTTGTTGTTTCATGACTGTGATCGTCATAACCAGGAGGATACAGGCTAAAATTATGCAGGCAAGTGGAGAAGAGGAAGAAGTCGGGAGTGAGGAGGTGGGGGAGCTGAGAAGCTCAGACTTCCCGTTGATACCCGACAATGCAGTCGAGAGGATGAGTTGACTTGTACCAGCTCAGTTTCTTTTGATCATTAAAAAAATGATTATTTAAAAAATAACATAACCACATTACAGAAAGGATATAGCCTAAATACAGAAAATCTGAGATTTAGAAAAAAAAATAAGCCTATAATCCCATTAGCCTAATGTATTTGATATCAGCACTTGCGTTCATTTCCTCCTAGTCTTTTTTCATAAGCATATTTTTAATACATCTTTTTTGGAGTATAATTGCTTCACATTGCTGTGTTAGTTTCTGTTGTACAACAAAGTGAATCAGCCATATACATACATATATCCCCATATCCCCTTCCTCTTGAGCCTCCCTCCCACCCTCCCTATCCCACCCCTCTAGGTGGTCGCAAAGCACCGAGCTGATCTCCCTGTGCTATGCTGTTGCTTCCCACTAGCTATCTATTTTACATTTGGTAGTATATGGTACTGATGAACCGAGTGGTAGGGCAGGAATAAAAACAAAGACATAGAGAATGGATTTGAGGGCATGGGGTGAGGTGGGGGAGGGGAAGCTGGGGCCAAGTGAGAGTAGCATTGACATACATACACTACCAAATGTAAAACTGTATGCATATTTAAAGAGAACTGATCATACTGTATACAATTGTGGATCCTGTTCCTTTAAATATAACATTGTTTCATAAGCATTTTCCTTGTTGCTAACCAGCTTTTTATAACTATCTTTTTAACAGTGAATAATATATCATTTAGTAAATGAACAGTAATTTACTTAATTTAACTATCTCCTTATATTGTTAGATGTTTAGAATCTTTCCAGTTTCTTGATACTATAAATATTGTATCCATATACATTTTCCTGCCTATTTTCTTTTCCATATATTATCTCCTTAGAATTGATTTTCAGAATTTCCAAAACGTAAAATGTTCCAGGACATCACCATTTTTTGACTCTTTATATTTATTGCCAAATTGCTTTTCAGAGGGATTATATCAATATGCAGTCCTAAAAATAGTGGGTGAGAGTACCAAACCTCACTGCACCCTTGAAAACATTGGATTGTTTCATTATTAGTTTGTTTTTACTGCTTCAGTTTCCAGGCTATGATAATAAACTAGTAAATACATAGAATGTCAGGTAGTGATAAGAGGGTTGGAGAACAGCAAAGTGGTGAGAGGGAAAGTGCCAAGGAGGGGAGAAGAGTTGGTGGGAACCCAACCCTATTTTTTAGGGTTTTCTATAGGATGATCAGGAAAGGCCTTTATATAGGGTGATCAGGATTTTATATAGGATGATCAGGAAAGGCCTTGAGGGTTCCTACTTTACTCTTCTACACAGGTATTTGAGTAAAAGCTGAAGAAGGTGAGGGAGTAAGGTATGAGAATGGTCTGAGGAAAGAGGGTTTCAGGCAGAGAAAACACCAAGAAAGGCCCTAAGGAGAATTCACGCTGGGTAGTCTTGGAGGGACAGCAAGAGGGCTAGTGTGGCTCCTGTGTATTGAGAAGAGTGGGGTGGGGAAGGAGATGAGATCAAAGGGAAAGTGGGCAGCCAGGACGTGTACAGCTTTATCAGACATTGTGAGGATTTTTCTTTTATTTTGAGTAGGATGGGAAGGCATTGAAGGGTTTTGGAAAGAGGTGAGTCAGGAATTGATTTGTGTTTTGTATGATTAGCTGATTTGTTCGGAATGGATTAAATATGCTCAAAACCAAACAACATCTTTCCTAGCAAACCTCCTACATTCTCAGCATCTCCATCAATGCTCTCACCCATCAGTGCTCAAAACCGCAGTCATCTTTCGCATCTCAAAACCAATCATGACCACCCCCTGTCAATTCTGCCTCCAAAATGTCTCTTGCACCTGCCTTCTCTATCCATTCCCATTACCTGAACCCCACCATGACAGTTTCTAACTCATCCCCCAGCCTTCTATTCTTCTGCTCACCACTCGTACTACCCATGCTATCAGAGCAATCATCCTAGCAAAGCTGATCATTCATTGGTCTACCCTTTATCTTTCTGCCCCTACCCCCCCCCCCCCCCCACCCCCCCCACCCCCACCCAAATAAAGTCCAGATTCTTCAGAATGGAATTCGAGCCCTACCACAATCTGATTCTAATCTAGTGGTCAAAGATTATCTCCCGTTATTATTCAGAATTAACTGTGCCTTCCCGTCTGACAAGTTTCCTGAACCAGCTCTGCACTTTCTTACCTACACCTTTGCTTACATTGTCTCCCCTTCCCTGCACCTTCTGTTTAAAGCACCCTTCCCTTCCAGCCCCCATCCAGAAATCCTAGCCATACTTCCAGGACCACCCCAGTCATCACCTTCTTCATCCCCAAACTCCTTGGCTAGAATTATGCTTATTTCCTCTGTGCTCCCATAAATTCTACTCCATTATCCACACATTCAGTATCATATAATACCATAGTTTTGTGAATATGCTTTCTTTCCTACTAGATGGTAAGTTCCATGTCTTGTTTATCCTTGTAACTCCTACAGCGCTTATTACAATGCCTTGACCTTAGTAGGTGTCCATTAAATGTTGTGGAACTTAAATACCTAAAAGCCTTGTTGTTGAAACAGAACTAGAATTCAGGTCATCTGATTCCCAGCTCCATATTCCTTTCCCAATACCATTCTATCTTTCAGACTTCTCTATGGTTCATTGTCATCCCATCTGAAGTACATTTGAAACCGCTAAGGAATTTTAAGGAAGGATGACTAAACAGAAAACAAATGCTGAAATTTATTTTCCATGTAGCTATTTAAGCCAAAATGAATCTAATTTAGAGGCACTAAAATTTTGACTCTGAATTAAAAAACAAAACAAACCATGGTGCATACAGATCTAGAGACTTTTTTTAGCTTCTTAGGGTTTGATTTTTGAGCTGTGCTTAATATTTTAGGAGTCAAGTTGCCATGTTTCTTGGTATGCTATAAATTTGTAGTCTTGGAACAAAAGAAAAAAGTGTGTGTGATTTTGCTTAATGGATGACAGCAACATTTCTAGCCCCTAAAAATATGAGAGGGTTTAAATATTTGGGACGAGACCCTGAGACGAAGCATAATTCCTAACTATCCCAATCCTTCCCTTGCCTTCCCATCTTGAAAAAATATTTAAGGAACTAGTGTTCTAAACTGGGCTTCCGCTTTGGTATTTGAAATGAAATAAGTGAATTATACTCATGATACATGTTATACACAAGTATATGTAAAATGAGAGTAAAATTAAGTTATAGTATTCACAATATAGCAATAGCTAGTATTAATATGCACACATGGAAATTATTTTTGAGTAATGAACACTGATGTCTTAAGAAAAGGAAGATTTGACTGAGTTAAAACACCTATGTTAGAGAATGGTTTAAGGTGGGGGTGAGGGGAAGGAAATGGAGTGACTCTTTCTCTCCTAAACTAAGAAGGTGTTTTGCCACCTTCTCGTCATTGTAACTTAGACGGCGGTAGCATTGCTATGAAGAATGTCCCATTGAGGTTTTCACAAATTCAAATGAAATGGGATAAAATTAAAGCCTTACACTTTACAGGAAAAAAAGGATGAAACTGAAGCACTAATTCATCTCCCTCTACTCCGTCTCACTCGGAGCCTTACAGCAGTGACTGACCTGTGAATCTGACGTGAATTGTAATATAGGATCATAGAAATGAAAGTAACCTCTGAAGTAGTTTCATCTTCCTTCTATCCTTGGCAAGTAAGCCCCAAACTGTTACAAACAAAGAACTAGTATTTCAGAAACTTTCCCATAGGCAATTTTCCCCAGCTACAACCTGAATTCTACCTTACAGAATGGCACGGACAATTTTTCTTGTGCTCCACAATGGAGACGTGAAAACAGCTTTTTGCCATAACTAATGATCATGACCATTTCTGTATCACATGGGTTATATTTCTGGACTCCAGGGAGACAGCACAGAATAATGGGTAAGAATTCAGGCTTAGAGACAGATTAGTGCTTAAGCTACAGCTGTATCACAGGCAATTTACTTAAGTTCTCTAAGCCTCCATTTCCTCACCCATAATGTGGGGATGATAATACGGTCCAGCTGATCAAATTACTATGAAGAACAGTCTAGAACAAGTGGTATCCAATAGAAATAAAGCGCAAGCTGCAAATGTGAGTCGTATATGTAATTTTAAATTTCCTAGGAGCCCCGTTAAGAAAGGTAAAAGGAAACAGGTGAAATTGATTTTAGTAATGCACTTTACTCAACGCATCCAAAATATCATCTCAACATGGAAAAAATATCAGTGAGGGGCTTCCCTGGTGGCGCAGTGGTTGACAGTCCGCCTGCCGATGAAAGGGACGCGGGTTCGTGCCCCGGTCCGGGAAGATCCCACATGCCGCAGAGCGGCTGGGCCCGTGAGCCATGGCCGCTGACCATGCGCGTCCGGAGCTTGTGCTCCACAACGGGAGAGGCCACAGCAGTGAGAGGCCCGCGTACCACCAAAAAAAAAAAAAAAAAAAATTAATGAGATATTTTATATTCCCTTTTTTGTACTAAGTCATCAAAATCCAATGTGTGTGTGGTTTTTCTTAATTTATTTATTTTTGGCTGTGATGGGTCTTCATTGCGGTGCCTGGACTTCTCATTGTGGTGGCTTCTCTTGTCGCGTAGCACGGGCTCTAGGCATGCGGGCTCAGTAGCTGTGGCACGCGGGCTCGGTAGTTGTGGTGCATGGGCTTAGTTGCTCCGTGGCATGTGGGATCTTCCCGGACCTGGGCTCGAACCCGTGTTCCCTGCATTGGCAGGCATATTCTTAACCACTGCGCCACCAGAGAAGCCCACCAATGTGTATTTCACATGTACGGTTTGACTCAACTCAAACTAACCATATTTTAAGCCCTTAATAGCCACCTGTGGCCAGTGGCTACCACGGTGGAAAGTTCAGGTCTAGAAAAAAGCTGTAAAGCACTTAGCATTATACTAGGAATGTAGTGAATGCTAAAGTGTTGGGGCTTCCTTTATTATCCTTAATGTTCTTAGAGAACTTTGTAATCTTCCCAATGCCTTCATTTCTCCGGGAGAGACTGGACCTGGCTATGATGCTCTTAGGAGTACCTGGATGGACTAGGTTACTCAAGCTGAGCCTTTCAGTTACTTCAAAGACCACTTCCATGGCCACCCCCAACTATTGTCAGGAGAGGGCCACAAAAAGTGGGATCTACATGGAGAATATATCCACTGAGTGCCAATGACCTTTAGATACTGACACATTAAACCCCAAGAAATAGGCACCATCACTAATCTGCCACCTTCTCATATAAATGGGACAGGATAGGACATTTGCTAAAGCAACCACTTGCTCCTATAATTTTCCCCTTATAAGGAGGTGCTATGCAAAACACTGTGCTCAAAAGTTGGTTTGATAAATTAAACCTACAGTTGGAATATGACCCATCAATTCCACTGCTATACCCAAGAGAATTGCAAACATGTTGACACAAAACTTGTAAACAAATGTACACGGCAGCATTATTCGTAACAGCCAAGAAGTGGAAACAACCCAAATGTCCATCAACTGATGAATGGATAAACAAAATGTGATAAATCCATACAATGGAATATTATTTGGTAATAAAAAGGAATGAGGTACTAATTCAAGCTACAGCATGGTTGAACCCTGAAAACATGATGCTCAGTGAAAGCCAGACACAAAAAGCCACATACTGCATGATTCTATTTACATGAAACACCCACAATGGCCAAATCCATAGAGACAGAAAATAGATGAGTGGTTTCCAGGGGCTGTGGGGAGGGGAGAATTGAGTGACTGCTAACAGGTATGGAGTTTCTTTTGGGATGCTGGAAATATCCTGGAATTGGATAATGGCAATGGTTGTACAGCACTGTGAACATACTAAAAACCACTGAATTGTTGAAAAAAGAAAGTTGATTTGTTGTCCTAGGGAAGCATGGTCAGACACACAAGTACTGCCAAATCCCCAGAATACAGAAGTATTTGTAAGACTTTAGAAATAGAAGAGATCACCTGTGCCCAAAGTATTATTTGATAGGATATCATCTTTAACTACAGCACACGTAATATCGTCTTTTCTCTCCTTCCTCTTAAATTAAAATTGTTTTACATTTTAACATTAAGCATATTAACTACTAAGAGAGCACAAACCTCAAGGACACACACACAGGTACATATAAATGCATGTACATATGTCAGAATTTTCTGAAAGAATGTACCTGTCACTCTTCTGTTCAAGGCTCTCCCATCACCCCCATCTCACCCTCAGGATGGCCCCACACGTCTCCAGTGCCACCTGCCTACCGTGTGGCAGGAGAGTGCAGCAGTTAAGACATGAGCCAGCCTGTGTAAAAGTCCAGGTCTCACTACTCACTAGCTTTATGACCTGGGCAACTTTCCTAACTCTTCTGTGGCTCAGTTCCCCTTTACAGTGAGGATGATAAGAGTGCCTGGGCTTGTGGCGAGGATTAACAGAATTAACATATATAAAGTGCTCAGGAGAATGCCTGACCTGTGGTAGATACTTTATAAGTGTTTTATAAATAAAAGTAAATAAATATTTAAAACCCGGTCCCGACAGCATGCCAACCTTGCTATAGAGCGTGCTTTCCCTCTGTCTGGAATATTCCTCATGATAGCTCCTTCTCTCTTTCCTTGTGCAAATATCACTCTATCCCTCTCCCTTGCTTGTTTCTGTTTGCAGCATTTATCACTTTCTAATATTCTATATGATAATTTGCTTTTGTATCTTCTTTGTGGCCCATCAACTCCTACTAGAAGGCAGGGATCTTACCTGTCTGTTTGCTACTCGGCCCTAAGCATCCAGGACAGTGTCTGCTGCAGAGAAGGCACTCCACCATGTTTTCTGAATGAATGAATGGACAGTGGTTACTTCTGGGCCATGGCACTGGGGACGGGGACGGGAATGAGATATACTTTTCACTGAACATAAGCAAAAGGGTGCTTATGTTGTTGTCATAACAATGAAAAGTGTGAAATAAAATACTGAAAAATAAAGAGTACGTGGACCTGAGGAGAAGCTGGTAGCATAAAACAGGAAGACTTCAGGTATCTGTGATCTGTGTAAGGATGCTCCTGCAAGCCACCTTTAGACCTTACCCCTGAGTAAAAAGTGGAATGACACCTCAGAACTGGCGTTCAGCCCTAGGCTTGAAGCACAGCACGCACACAGGTTAGGAAGAAGTCTTAATAAGATGTTCCGTATTGCGTAATATGTACCCTGTACCTATGGGTACAGTGAGAAAACTTTCCATGGCAAAAGGCCTGTTTCCAGGCACAGTAAACAGAGAATTCGTTAAAGGTTGTTTGCCCTCTTCCCCCGCTGCAGCCTGGACAGGCAGGTGGCCATGGTGCGTGGGACTCCTCGGGCAGCGACGGCCTGTCTCCACGGCCTGGGAATAGTGGTCTTCTCCACTTCCTAACAGACCCTCTGGAAACCTGATAAGGATTACAGGATCCCATAGAAGAGCACTGGACTTCAAATGAACTGTTCTGTAAACTTATCCCAACTAGCTGGAGGTAAAACTCTGTCTTCAGGGTCTCCCACCTCTCTTTTCCATATCTCCTTTTCCTTCCCTGAGCTTTACTACCTCTGCTCTCTCCTGTCAGGAGAAAAACAACCAATGAGTCACTAGCCCCTTGAATAATGTATTACCCCTCCTGTAGGATTTTACATTTAAAAAGTGGTCGATAGGAAAGAAATTATGATGATAATGTTAATAATGATATTAATAATATTGATGATGGCAATGATAGCTGATGATAGCAGATATTGCTTATTGAATATTTACTGTGAGCCAGGTATTCTACTAAAAAGTGGATACAATTTATCTTATTTAATCCTCCAATAATCCAGTGAGGTAGATATTGTCATACCGACATTATAGATGAGGAATGAAAAGTCACATAGTTATCAAGTGGCAGACAAGGGGTTTAGGAGAACTGTCTCTAAAAATTTTTGCCCTAAGGAATTCCATCATGTTATTCAAACACATGGATTTCTAAGGTGGAAACTTTGACCCTATAAGGAGAGAGCTGGGGAGAGTCAGACAATCACAGCACCCCTTAGTAGCAATGAAATTGACCACTGAGGCTTGAAACTGCAAACAATCCACTGTGTCTGTGACGGCTCGGGTTCAAATCCTGACCCTGACACTCACGAGATTACCTGGGGCAAGTCGTATAACCTCTGCACTTGAGATAATAGAATTCAATGAGATAATGCCATTGAAGTGCTTGCAATAGTGTGTGTGTGTGTGTGTGTGTGTGTGTGTGTGTGTAGCATTCATATACTGTGTATGTTGATTGTTATAAATCCCTACAATTAGAATAATTTATTTCTAGCTTCCAAATAACAGAAGTTCTCTTTCACCTGATTTTATAATGTAGTTGTTGGTCTATTTTCTATAGATTTTTTTAATTGAAAAGGTAGTGTAACAGTAGAATTTCAAAGGACAATACCTCAAATGCCATTTCCCTAACACAACAATTATTTTAATTTTGCATATTGCCTTCAAGTTTTGCTAATTCTGAGAAGCTACATGGAGAGGGCACTATATTGAATCAGATTTGGATTTTTATCTTACTCTTTCACGAATTAGCTGTATAACCTCAGGGAAGTTACATAACTGCCCTTTGCCTTAGTTTCCCAAAATATAAAGTGAAGCAGTTAGACCAGATCACCTTTAAGATCCTTCTAGCTCTAACAGTCTGTTTTTTTAATCTGTAATCTACTTTTTTTTTTTGCTTTCATGATTTACATGAAACTGTATACATAAGATACATGTAAGTAATGTTTGCAAGTTACTTAACTTTCTAAACTATATCAGGGAAATAAAACTTTATGTATAATGAGTTCTGCAAAGGTAAGGTTATAACTAAAGACCCCAGAAATTTTAAAAGTAGCTACCAAATTACCAAAAAGCTATAAAAATTAATATTCAGTCATTATATGTATGTTTGCAACTAAAGTATTACCAATTCCACACGTTAATTTATAAGTAATACATTTAGTTTGATAAAGCCATTCTAATATTTGTTGATATATAGTTATTAATTCATAATATAAATATGAAAATGTTACATTAGTGTAGTTTTTCCATGAGGTATTCTTTTTTATTTTAATAAATTTATTTAGTTTATTTATTTATTTTTTGCTGTGTTGGGTCTTCGTTGCCGCGCGCAGGCTTTCTCAAGTTGCGGCGAGCGGGGGGGCTACTCTTCGTTGCAGTGCGCGGGCTTCTCATTGCAGTGGCTTCTCTCGTTGTGGAGCACGCGCTCTAGGCGCGCAGGCTTCAGTAGTTGTGGCACGCGGGCTCAGTAGCTGTGGCTCACGGGCTCTAGAGCACAGGCTAAGTAGTTGTGGCGCACGGGCTTAGTTGCTCCGTGACATGTGGGATCTTCCCGGACAAGGGATCGAACTCGTGTCCCCTGCGTTGGCAGGCGGATTCTCAACCACTGCGCCACCAGGGAAGCCCCAACCATGAGGTATTCTTAATTTTTAAAGTTTCTCTACCAAAGAGGGAAAAACAAAGAAAAAACAGGAGTGACTCTACCTGACTTAGATCATACTGGCAGAAACATGTCAATGTGAATGTCTATAACTAGTCACGGGATGAAGCAGCCACTCTCCTGCACTGCTGCTTGGTGTGTAACCTGGTATAACCTTTCTAGAGACGACTGGACAATACTAATCGAGAGCTTAAATATGTTCCTACCCTCTGGCCAGGTAATTCCACTTATAGGAATTTGTACCAAAGAAATAATAATATGAGCACAAATGCTTTGTTGCAGTATTATACATAACTATAAAGACCTAGCCTAGACCATCTTATTATACCAACTAGTAGAGGCACTATCAAAGACTCCTAGGTCATGTCAAAATTAGTCAGGAGCTAATTTGAAGATGCTGTCACAGGCCAAATAAAGGTTAATTTCAGCATTAATAATAATAAATAAGATGTGTTGAAACAAATTAAATATGTTTCAATTAATGAGTTTGAATGATAATTTAAAGACAAACAAACATAAAAAGCAAACCATTGGCACATACCAGAAAATCAACTCAAGGAATAATAGGATTAAAAATATTTTGCAATCCTTAATAAACTAATGACTCCAGGTAACAACATAAAAGAAGAGATTATTACACATTATGCACCTCTTAATGGCAAAACACATTACCTATGAAGCAGTCTTGCCAAAAAAAATAAAGAAACCACAACTGAATCTGTTAAACCCTGTAGATAGTTGCAGGTAATATAGAGGACAGAGGAACATGTTAAACTATACCATGAAGATGCAATGAGAGAAATCTAGGCTGTGGGACAAACAACTTGGTTTCTTCAACAACTAAAGTGGAAGGAAAAAAATATTTCAGTGGAAACCCATTTATATTTCAAGAGATTTAACAGACATATCAACCTTTAACAGACGTATCAACCAATCTCATCATGTGAACCTTATTTGGATCCTGCTTCAAACAACCTGTAAAAATAACACTATGGTGTTTCCCTGGTGGTGCAGTGGTTTAGAGTCCCCCTGCCAATGCAGGGGACACGAGTTCGATCCCTTGTCCGGGAAGATCCCACATGCTGCGGAGCACCTAAGCCCAGTGCGCCACAACTACTGAGCCTGTGCTCTAGAGCCCGCAAGCCACAACTACTGAGCCCACATGCTGCAACTACTGAAGCCCGCGCGCCTAGAGCCCGTGCTCCGAGCAAGAGAAGCCACCGCAATGAGAAGCCTGCGCACTGCAACGAAGAGTAACCCCCACTTGCCGCAACTAGAGAAAGCCCGTGCGCAGAAACGAACACCCAGCACAGCCAAAAATAAATAAATTTATTTTAAAAAAATTATGACATTCATGAGACAATTGAAATTCTGAACAATGACTTATTTCATATTAGTAACAAATCATTGTTAATTAGTTTAGATGTGATAATGGTTGTTTTAAAAGGCCTTAGCTTTTAAAGATCCATATTGAAATATTTGTGGATGAGATGATACAATTTCTGGAATTTGCTTTAAAACAGAATAAGTGGGAAAGAAGAAGAGGGAATTGATGGGTTGGTTTGGTCATCATAGGTTGATAGGTACATAAGGTTCATTATGCTCTCTGTCTACTTTTGTTTATGTTTTAAATTTTCTATAATAACATTAATATACATTTACATATAATGGGTTTGCGTGTGTGTGTGTTTGTGTGTGTGAACACCCATTATAAGGGATACAGCAAAATATTGATGGTGATTATCTCTGGATGATAGAATTGTGGGTGGTTTGGTGATTTTTATCTTTTTGTTTTTACTCTACTGTATATTCTATAGTTTTACACTGCCCTTATATTCTATATAATCAGGAAAAAATTATTTTAAAAGAAAATGTTTTAAATTGTTTAACAATACCGTTTTTACCATTCAACTAGAATTCACTCCTGATGTAATGAATAAAATAACTTTGTACTTTTAAAATATAATTGGCCAGGCAAATTACTTAATATTTAATTACAGTTAGTTTTGAGAGGGTACAGAAAATAGTTCATGAAAATATAAGGCTGAAGTAAAGTTTGAGGTCTGGAAATTCTCTCATTTGGTGTAATAGGGTAATCTTAAATTTATAGCTTAGGAGGAAACAGTTAATTTTTTTTCTCCTTCTTACATAACACAAAAACAACTGATCCAGTTTGGCACAAACTTTCACCTCCAAAGTCACCTTTGTGCTGAAATTCAGCACCTCAGGTTTCAGTCAAACAACTTGCAGATGAGAAGAGGTTTCTTAACAAAATTTTCTTGTAATTTTACTATCGTGTTGGTTCCTGGGAACTTGGGAGAGTCCTTTTTTCATAGTTAAGTGGGTCGGGGGAATGCTTCTTTCTCCTACTTTCTAATATGCAGAAGAGCAAGCAGTTTAAATCATTCCTTTTGTATCGCTTAAATAAATGTAAGTCCAAGACAGTAGTTGCAATTAAGAAAAAGATAGTTAATGGGTATTTTTAGCATATTAATAGTTAATACGAGGTATTGCAGAGTTTGTCATTCAATTATGAGAAAAATCAGTCCTTTAAGATCAGAAAAAAAATTTAAAAACTAACATAAATACAATTATATTTTGTAATTACATGTAGACTTACAATAATTATACCATGATCTGAATGTTCTATAATCAGATAATTGTCCCTTCTTCATTTATTTTGAAATAAAGACTTTTCATTTATCTAATTTTCCTTCTTCCTTTTGTTCACATGTAATTTTCTGCTACAGAAACCACAGTCAGCTCCTGTTATGAAATATATTAACAGATTATCACTTAAATAACATTTTGTTCTGAATGTAGGCTTTAAAGCAAAGTCATTGGTAGATGTAGTTTATTCATTGGGAAGTGAAATTTTCTGACTTAAAACTGGCTAGAGACAGATAATGTCAATTTGGGTTCATTTGTCCATTTGAGGTTCCACGGGTAGTTAATTATATGCTTCACATAAATTCAGCCTTCACTTGCAACTATGTGCCAGGCTTTGCACTAAGTATTTTCATATTTACAATCTCAATTATTTACTATAATAACACTGTGAAATAGTTACTTTGGAGAGAGTTTAAGTTGTTTGCTCCAGGTCAGACAGTAATCTAATTGATTGCAAATTTTTTTTTTTTTTTTTTTTTTTTATTTGCGGTACGCGGGCCTCTCACTGTTGTGGCCTCTCCCGTCGTGGAGCACAGGCTCCGGACGCGCAGGCTCAGCGGCCATGGCTCACGGGCCCAGCCGCTCCGCGGCATGTGGGATCTTCCCGGACCGGGTCATGAACCCATGTCCCCTGCATCGGCAGGCGGGCTCTCAACCACTGCGCCACCAGGGAAGCCCTTGATTGCAAATCTTATGTTACTACTTTTAAGTTATGAACATGGTGATTGAGACCATTTGTAGCAGTCTTTGGTGCCTAGTATGGAGCCTTGAACTAAATAGTATGTCAAGTCAGTTCGAAAGCTGATATTCACCCGTCTCATTGTAAAAACAGAGTTCTCTACCTCCCCCCACACCCAGACCCACTCCGGAGGATGTGCAGGAGATGCAATGTGCTTCATACTGCTTCATGCATGGAACCAGCTAAGATGGACCATCTCTCATGAAGAAGAGGCATCAAGAAGAAGGGAGAGGGCAACCTGTTCACAGCAGCAAAGCAGTGCTAGCTTTCTGCCTTGATCTTTTAACGAATTTAACAAGGTACAGACATCTTTAAGCCTGGGAATACACAATGTTTTGATTTGTTGACCAACAAACTAAAGGTCAACCTGAGAAAGTTGATTCTTGACATATTTCCACCAAGGGTCACTTGTTTCCATCCCAATGGACTCAAAGTTAAGAATTAAAAACCTCAACGTTAGTAAATTATATGTTTGGAATACTGAGACTTCTAATTAGACGTACATCCCCAGTGCCAGTAGAGCCCACTCTGTTCGTTTACTCGTTACTCATAACCTCATGTAAAACTGTTTGTTTGGGATGTGGTTTTTTTAAAAAGCCTTCAGGCTTAGTTAAAGAATGGAATATGTGAGAAAAGAATTTTCCAACTTTTGTTGACTCAGTGATGAAAAGGAAAAATATGTTTATAAGAATTTGGCTGCTTGGTAACTCAAAAATAATTGATGTAAGAAACTTGAAATTTCACATGTTAAGTGCTAAATCCAATTATACATTTCAAACACAATTTTTCAAAGCATATCCTTGTTCTAGCTTATTAATATTACAGAATCATTCTGATGGACATCAAATTATTAACTGTTTTTATAAGAGTGTACTAGAAATTACTACTAGGAATATTTTATTTGTGGAAACATAAATACAGGTTATGTAACACCTTGTAAGTGGACTTGAACTAAAGGATCTTAAAAATAAATAGGAACAACAAAAATAAAACATGACTAACTCTCCAGCCACCATCAAAACAAATGTTTCCAAGGACCTGAAGCCAAGAAAATAGAAATCTATAAACACAAAGGCTAAGATAAATCAGTTGCATCTCCTAGGTCTCCATACATGACAAAACAAAACACTGAAAACCAACGGAAACCAAAAAACCCCACTTGCTGTGAAGGAAAGAATGTTGAAGAACATTGACCTTTTCTGCCCTCTGCCTACCACAGAAATCCCCACCCACTGCTGATTTTTATTTTTTATTTATTTTTGGCTGTGTTGGGTCTTTGTTGCTGCGCACGGGCTTTCTCTAGTTGCAGCGAGCAGTGGCTACTCTTCGTTGTGGTCCTTGGGCTTCTCATTGCGGTGGCTTCTCTTCGTTGCAGAGCACAGGCTCTAGGCACGCGGGCTTCAGCAGTTGTGGCATGCGGTCTCAGTAGTTGTGGCTCACGGGCTTAGAGCGCAGGCTCAGCAGTGTGGCGCACGGGCTTAGTTGGTCCGCGGCATGTGGGATCTTCCTGGACCAGGGTTCGAACCCATGTCCCCTGAATTGGTGGGCAGATTCTTAACCACTGCGCCACCAGGGAAGCCCCACTGCTGATTTTTAAATTATTGAATCTCCAAAAATTATGGGAGATGGATGTCTTAAAAATGCAGTAGATTCAATCACATAGGTCATATCATTAGCTGAAGTAGTAATTACTGAGGGAAGGCTAATCTACTTCATTCATTTTAATAACCAATTCTTTCTCAGATTTACCACAGAGCCAAATCAACCTAATTATTAAGGTACAGTAATATTGTATTGAACTGTTTTTCAATCCAAGAATTTTTATTATGGAGAGAAAACTTGGATAATTTTAGCAATTATGTGCTTCATTTCTCCTTTTCTGTACCTCCCTTCTTGCTTATATATAAGGTACTGAATTTAACTTGCTTCATTCTTGATGTTTCACATCTTGTCATTTTCTTTTAGAAAAATTTAAACTAAAGTTTAAAAGGCTACAAGGTAAGTGTTGGTGTCTAGTTCCTATGTTTAACAAATCATAGTCCCTAGAGCCCAGACTGCTGCCCTGGAGAACAAGAGGCCAAATTCTGGCTGCCCTGAAAAACCCCGCATATACAACTAATGCATATTCTAAATCTTACCATACCTCTCCCAAAACAGTTTCAGGGATGCCTGACCTACACAACCTCTCCTTGCAGCCAGGCACACACCATTTCTCTTATTTGGATGTAATACTGCTAAAGAGCAAGGTCACTTGAAAGAAAGCTGAACTTGCAATCAGAATCTAAGTGTGAGTTCCAGCTCACTGCTAAAGCCAGAATGGGTTGGTGCAAATCCTGGGTTTTCCACTTTCTAGCTCTGTGACTCTAGGCAAATTATTTAAATCTTGTGCCTCAGTTTTCTCATTTGTAAAGTGGTAATAATATTAACAATTACCTCGTAGAGTTGTGAAAATGAAACATCTTAATATGGCTTAGAACAGAACATCAGGTAGCCTAAGCACTCAATAAATGTCAGCAATTATTATTGCTAGCTGCATGACCTTGGGGAGCTCACCTAACCTCTGCGATACTCTATTTGATCTTATGTCCAAAAAGGGATCATGACTTCATATGGTCTTTATGAAGACCAAATAAACTCATGCAACGTATGTGACAGTCATTTTGAAAACATAATCAAGTGTTGGACAACTCCTTCAAACAAGCAGAATCAGTTCCTTTCCACTCTGTCCCTGTAATACTTAAAACATATGCATACACCTGCTAAGCACTTGTCACACTGTATCATAAGAATTTGCTTACCTGTCCATCTCCCCCACTAACAGTGCATCCTCTGATTCACCTCTGCACCCTCAGCACGTTGGACATACCTGGCACAGGACAGGTACTCAATAAATATTTGTTTAAATGAATATTGTCCAAACAACTGAGCAGGAATTCACAAGGCCTCTGCCAGGAATGATGGATTATCACTTTTTGCCAAGTATCCTCAGTAGACCACCCAGAAATGTGCTTGTTTTTCCTCAGACACAGTGCAGCTTGTGTGGTTGCATTCACTCATTCTTTTCCCTTAATAAATACACTGGGCTCCATACAGTGTACCACAAGTGGCAACTGCCCAGGTTAATTTAGTACCACATACTATGCAGAAAGAACCTATTTAGTATAGAATCATTTACAAGTGGAGATGATAAGCTCCTCGGTTTGATATCTTCATTAGAGTGGTAGAATCTCAGGGTGGGAAAGAATGGTTTTTTAGAAGTGGGAGTCCTTATAGAACAATAAGTTAAAGTTGGGGATCTGACTGCCTAAGTTAAAATCCTTGCTCTGCTATGTACAAGGTGTAAGACCTTGGGCAAATTACTTAACCCCTCTAAGCCTCAGTTTTCTCATCTGTAAGATGGAGCTAGTAAGATTGATACATTAAAAATAATAACCCAGGGACTTCTCTGGTGGCTCAGTGGTTGGGAATCCGCCTGCCAATGCAGGGGACATGGGTTCGAGCCCTGGTCCGGGAGGATCCCACATGCTGCAAGCAGCTAAGCCTGTGCGCCACAACTACTGAGCCTGTGCTGTAGAGCCCACAAGCCACAACTACTGAAGCCCGCGCGCCTAGAGCCTGTGCTCGGCAACAACAGAAGCCACCACAATGAGACGCACACGCACCACAACAGAAGTGTTGCCCCCGCTCACCGCAACTAGAGAAAGCCTGTGCGCAGCAACGAACACCCAACACAGCCAAAAAATAACCCACATTAATCACTTTTTATGGTACCTACCATAGAGTAAGCACTTAGTATGTGTTTGCTATTGTGATTAACCCAATCCCTCACTACAGTGTTTGAACTTCCATCACAAGTGTATTCAGGACATGAGGCATGAGTGCCCAGCTTTTGCCTGAATACCACCAGGGTCAGGGAACTTACAACCTCCACCAGTTGTCCACTTGATTACTGGGCAAAACAGAATTGTTGATAAATTCTAACAGGTTGTAATATACATACTTACATCTTCTACTCAAGGGTCTTCCATCTGTCATTTGGGATTACCCAGACGAAATCTAGTCTCTTCTTGCAGGACAGCCCTTTTAACTTTGGAAGGCAGCTACATGTGCTAGCTATCACCATCCTCCTCACACACCCACACCGACTCTCAGATCCTTTAATCATTTCTGATATGACACTGATTACAAGATCTCATTTTACCCTTTTTACTCTTCTTGAATAACCTTTTATTTATCAATGTCTTTCTTAAAGGCTGAAGATCAGAATTCATAAAACAGAGCAAATGTGACCTGATCACTAGTGAGAACTAGAGAACTACTCCCCGACTTGAACACTGTATTTCTCTTAATACAACAAAAGATTGCTTTTTGTTTTGTGGAAGTTACATCACACTGTGTTGACTCATCATCTACTCACAGTCAACAGAAGGCTCTAAATCTTCCGACGTGAGCTATTGTAAGTCACCTTGTCCCCAACCTGTACTTGTACAATTGAATTTGGAGATCTTTGAGTACTTTATATTTGTCCCTGGTAAACTTTATATTGTTAGATGTGATTCATTATTATATTTTTTCAGGATTTGATAAGGGGGAGGAGAATCCTGATTGCATCATCCAACTTATTTGTTATCTTTTCTAGCTGTGCATCATCTGTAAATTCGTTCAGCACGCGGTCAATGTTATCATCTTAGCCATCAATCAAAGTGTTAAGGGCAACAAAACTGAAACCAGATTTGCATTAGATCCCTAGAGGCCTGGGTGTGCATCAGCCTCTTAAAATTTTTTTTTAAAAGACACCATTCATTCATCAACAATATCTATTGAGTGCCTACCATGTAGCAGTTATTGTTCCAAGTGCTGAGCATATATAGTGGTGAACCAAAAAAAATCCCTGTCCTCATAAAGCTTACATTCTAGTTAGGGGATAAGCAATAAATAAATATGAAGATAAATAAATAATAATAAGTCTTTTTTAAATGAAAAACTAAAGCAGGGAGGGGATTCACGAATGTTGACAGTGGAGGTGGAGTGAGCAGTTACCCATATGCAGTGTGGCTAAAGCAGAGTTGTTTCTGAAGTTTGACTGCACTGCTCATGCCCTGCATTCTTACTGTGCATCTGGCCCAAAAGGTGTCCCCGAGTGGGAAGCAAGTCTTTCTGGTTTCTCAAAACTCACTTTTTTCTGTGTGGAATCATATTAGGAAAAATCAATAGAACGATGATAAAGAATTTAGATAGCCATGAAATAAAAAAGAAAATATGAAAGGACATAATACCTCAAGAGACTTTGCAACATTTCTTCATATGCATAGGATATTCAAACATTGTGAGGCCAGCTAGACTAGCAGGGGAGCTGGTCATACCTCCTGATCAAGACTCCAGAGAGAGACTAAAAATTGTTGCTCTACAAGTATAGCATATGGTTGAAAATGAAATAATAGAGGAAAAAACAGAAAAGCTAACACTTACCTTATTCCTATCCCCATGTTCTCAAGTATGGAGTGGGTTATGAATCCGAAAGTTTATGGGAAGTCAGGAGGATGGAATGCTTGGGTGACCCCAAAACATGGCTCAGACAGTCTGGATATTGAACTCTAGAAAAGAAGCCCATAAGGGACAGATTTGAAATCTACCTCTATTAACTACTCTCTGCTCATGATTCTAATGCTGATAAATTCTTCTGAATAGTTTTAGATAATCTTCAAATCCCTTTGATGTTAGAGGGACTTGATAAATCTTTGTTTTCTAAAATCCTAATTGCAACCTCTGATTGGAAATTTATTTTCTACTCTCACAGTGATACTTCTAATATTTATTTTCATTCACTGAGCATCTATTTTGTACCAGGTACTTTGTTGGTGCTACGAGTACAAAGGTGAATAGGATAAACATGTTTCCTGCTTACAGAAACCTTCCAGTAGAGCTTGCAGTAGAGGGCAAGGTAGAAACTGGAAAGGCAGCTCCAATAAAGCAGTGTGTTATGAAGAGAAGAGTACCAAGAGCTCTAGGAGGGACATCTAACCCAGAATTTGCAAGAATTGTAAGTTAGTAACTTCTACGTGGAGACTTCCAAGGTACGAGGAGTTAGTCAAATAAAGAGGTGGGGCAGATCTGTTTCAGTGGAGGAAGATCTGTTTCAGTGAAGGATGCACGTTTTGAAGGTGACAGAAATCACTGATTATCTGAATACTGAAAACAGTTCAGGATAGCTGAGACGGCGTGGTCAGAGATGAGACTGGAAAGGTAAACAGAACCAATTTATACAGAGCCTTACAAGCCATGTCATAGAGGAGGTACAATCTACTGAAATCTCTGATTGCTTAAATGCTGGAGTTTTGAAGGGAAGAAGTCAAAATTGCCACTCAGGTTTTTGACTTGAACAGCTGGGTGGACAGTGACATCACTCACTAAGACACTTACTAAAGGGATGAGACCAGTCGTGGTCATGTTTGATTTGTAATGCCTGGGGAATACTCTCCGGGCACGAGTAGGCAGGTTGATCTTGAAGTCTGAGAATACAGGCTTAGGAAGCATCAGTACACGGTAGGCAACAATAGAATCCAAGGGGATGAAAGCGATACACAGGGAGAGTGTCACCGAAGAGAAAAGGGCTCAGAAGAGAACCCAGAGGAGCACCAAAACTTAAAACATGGGCAGAGAGGGACTTCCCTGGTGGTGCAGTGGTTAAGAATTGCCTGCCAAGGCAGGGGACATGGGTTCGATCCCTGGTCTGGGAAGATCCCACATGCCGCAGAGCGACGAAGCCCGTGAACCACAACTACTGAGCCCGTGAGCCACAACTACTGAAGCCTGCATGCCTAGAGCCCATGATCCGCAACAAGAGAAGCCACCGCAATGAGAAGCCTGCGTACCGCAACGAAGAGTAGCCCCCGCTCACCACAGCTAGAGAAAGCCCGCGTAGGCAGAGAAAGGATCCCTGAAAAAAGTACAGCCAGAGGGTACAAAAAGAGTGAGATATCATAGAGAACAAGGGAAAAGCACATTTCAACAAGTAGGTTATGGTCAACAAAGGTAAATGCTGTCAAGAGATCAAGTAGGAAAAGTCTGAGGAGCACCTGTGGAGGGAGCACTAAGCACTAAGGAGGTGTTTGACCAGCTGGGTGAGAGCGGGGTCAGTGGAGGCAGAAGGCAGGTCACAGCAAGCTGAGGAATAAATGGAACCTGAATGTAGACAACTGTTTTAAACAATTTGCTTTCAAAGTAGAAGATATAATCCCTAGATTTTCTTCCCAAAGGTAGGGAAATGGTGCCACTACGAAGGCTCCCTCACCACTTTTTTTGTTTGTTTGTTTGTTTTTGCGGTACGCGCGCCTCTCACTGTTGTGGCCTCTCCCGTTGTGGAGCACAGGCTCCAGACACGCAGGCTCAGCGGCCATGGCTCACGGGCCCAGCCGCCCCGCGGCATGTGGGATCTTCCCGGACCAGGGCACGAACCCGCGTCCCCTAGCATCGGCAGGCGGACTCTCAACCACTGCGCCACCAGGGAAGCCCTCCCTCACCACTTTTACATTAGCTCAGTTACCACATGGCGATGCTCTTGGTAGGCATGGCCTTTGTGTTGGGCTGGGGTCTTGCAACTGGTGCTAGAAGTGGCTAAAACTGTCCAGTAGACCAAATCTGCCTTTCGTACTCTTCTTCTGCACCTGCCCCTTCTCTAGGCCTCTAAACTTCACACAGGCTTCCTGGGCTCTGACCTCTCTGAGCAGCCCACCAATGAAATGACGTTCATGGGTATTGATAAAAACCTGATCAGACACAACTGTCACACCTATTGCCATAGCTCATGTATTGGGACCAGTCAGAGGGAGGGGAGAGGAGTCTGGTCACCTTAGAGCAGATAGCTGGCCCACAGCTGGCTAGGCAGGGGTCATCTCTGAGAGCAAAATCCAGAAGCCAAAATCTCTGGATTTGGGTTGGGGGAAAACAGATAATCACAACTACCAGCAGTGCTGAGGTTGGTCCTAGGGAGTGAACGTGAGCCTAGATACAATGGGTGAACACCATAAGGGGTTTGGATGAGAGAGGAGGAGCAGGGAGCAGTCAGAGAACAGGGACCAGGAACTAGAAGTAGGCTGGAGCTATTATGCACAGAGAGGCCAGGCATAGCTGTGCTGGACAGGTGGCCCTATCACCACCAGCTCTGTTATCCTGAATCCTCCACTGCGTTGTTTCAGTTCTCGCCCCTTCATGACAACGAAGTGACATTTCTGACATTCACGACGACTCCCAAAATCTTATACCCTCAGCCCCTCTTAGTAACCTGTATTCCAAGGAGAAGATAAGGAAGCTCTGGCCTGGATGGTGCAAACAGGGAGTGCACAGAGGCAATGGCAGTAACTAACCCGAAAAGGTTGCAGTGATAGCTACCCCGAACCTAAGAACTAGTAGGTGAATTAGCCCTAAATCAATAGCAAAACTGGCCGCACGGCTTGATTAAATGAAACATTATTTCTCAATTGTAATCATTCCAGGATATCTGTGTTCTCTAAAATGCTCACTATGACTGAACTGAAAGGCTTAACTGTCTTCAGTTTGTGATTACGGCACAGAGAGGAGATAAAAAGCAGTGGTAAACATCAGATAAAGACAATATTTTTGTCTTGTGCACAGACCAGCTAAGCCGCACAAACTGACTTTTCAGCTGAAGATTTTTTTTTTCATTTTACTTGACTCAATAATCATTTACCCACTGGATATTGCTTAAGGGGCAGAGTTTTCATCTAATTCTCATTTAACGAGATTGAAAAGGAAAAACTAAATAATAATATGCCATTTGTGTATAGTGCTTGTCTTTCAAAGAAGGCATCATAACCCATTTTATACTATCTAATTTACATTAACAGCCCTTTTATAGTGTAAATACTAGTAAGGGCTATTATTATTTATTATTATCATGCATACAAAGTATGCATAGAAGAAACTGAGGCATGCGGGAATGAAATGACTAGTTCAATGTAACTTCCATTTTAAAGGTGAAATAGCTGGTTTTTCCTTTTCTTTTTTTTGTTTTGTTTTACAATGAAGCCATGCTTTAGATAAACAAGCTTATTAAGGTGTACCTTGCCCTTAAATTTTAAGATGAAAAATACCTTGCTTTAAAGAAATCACAAGGGGTTTCCCTGGTGGCGCAATGGTTAAGAATCTGCCTGCCAATGCAAGGGACACGGGTTCGAGCTCTGGTCGGGGAAGATCCCACATGCCGTGGAGCAACTAAGCCCGTGCACCACAACTACTGAGCCTGTGCTCTAGAGCCGCGAGCCACGACTACTGAGCCCATGTGCTGCAACTACTGAAGCCCACGCGCCTAGAGCCCATGCTCCGCAACAAGAGAAGCCACCACAATGAGAAGCCTGCGCACCGCTAGCCCCTGCTCACCGCAACTAGAGAAAGCCTGCACGCAGCAACAAAGACCTAATGCAGCCAAAAATAAAATAAATAAAATAAAATAAAATAAGAAAGAAAAAAAGAAATCACATGGGCCAAAATGTTCATTCTGTTCCACAGATCAAATCTCTCTCCCAAATCTAGATGAAAACCAATCAATTCCTATCACCCAACTCATTTTATTTATTTATTATTATTATTATTTTTTTGCAGTACACGGGCCTCTCACTGTTGTGGCCTCTCCCATTGCGGAGCACAGGCTCCAGACGCGCAGGCTCAGTGGCCATGGCTCACGGGCCCAGCCGCTCCTTGGCATGTGGGATCTTCCCGGACCGGGGAACGAACCTGTGTCCCCTGCATCGGCAGGCGGACTCTCAACCACTGCACCACCAGGGAAGCCCACCCAGCTCATTTTAATCAGCACAGTGCTCAGCACCTTGCGCCACACACATTACGAGTCGTTTGTATGTATCACTCTCCTCTTTACATGCATTATGCTACAGTAATCTTGTCATCTCAATTGTGCTTGGAAAGTACCATTCCATGCACTAATTCTGTGTATATGTAAAGTCATTGACACTTTCATGTTTGTATGAGCTTCCATCTGTGGGGTAACATTTTTCTAATCTTTTCATGTATTCATCCACTCACTCATTCATTTATTCATACTCTCAAGCACTCATGCATCCATTCAACAAATATGGATTGTGTGTCCAAAATGTGCAAACACTACTCTAGATGTAAAAGATAGAAGAGGAAGACAAAATCACTGACTTCAGGAAACTCAGCCCAGTGAGGGAGCCGGAAGAGTAAACAGCTGTAGTTAAGTGTGGTTGGTGTAGAGATGGAGTGACACATGAAAGTAGTGTGGGGACAACAGAGAGGGGATAGATCTCTGTCTGAGAGGGTGAGAAAGGCCTCTTAGATCTGAGCATGCCAGGAAGAAGGGGATTTGGGTATCCCAGGTAGAGGGCACAGCACAAGCAAAGGCACATATAAGACCATCCTGTGCGTTTGGGGAACCACAGGAAACATGGTATAACAGGAGGTTCTTCAATATTCTATAACTGGTTCTATTCCATAATCCAGGCCCGAGATGTCAACATAAATAATTGTATAAAGGGAAATATATGGTCCATGGGTTGTCTTCAGTCATGTAAGTAAAAACACATTCTACATGGGATCTGTATCAAACTACTTTTTGAAACTCTAACAGTTTGAAAAATGTCACATAGGTAACAGCGCAAAATCAAAGCTTGGGTCTGGTCTACCCAAAGTTTGTGTTCTCCATATTTCATCTCTAGGAGGCGGCAGGTAAGAACAGCCTACCTATTCATCAAATATAGGTAGGTGAATACTTAGTCCACCTCCATTATGATTTCAGTATAAAATTTTTATATAGAAATACTTCCAAATACAGCATTTCCAAATGCACTACATTGTGTGAGTCAGATATTTCCTGTTTACCTCTTCCCAACCATTCAGCCTTGGTGCTGCCCAGCCTCCAAAAGCATGAGAGCCAGCCTTATAGACCTATCAGCACCTCTATACACCAGCAGGAGGTGTTGGAAATAGTCTCTGAAAATTCTACACCCAAGTGCCTGCAGGGACAGCTCTTCCCTGAAGCTTCTGAGAAGTCCTGCATGAAGGCCTTTGTGAACCAGGTCTGTAATAGATAAAATGCAACCATTACAGAGAACTCACATAGAACCTTCCCTAGACTAACCCTACTGCCTTGGTAATCCTACTCTGAATTCCCTTGTCACTTAAGAAAAACTTTGCACCACCGAATTGCATCCTTGTTTCTATTTGGAAACTTTTCAGAGACTCTAAGAGTTCAAAATAACTAATCTATTTTGGTTCCTGACCAATTGTAGAATCCTGTCTAAGATATGGTTTTTTTGTTTTAACTTGGCCACGCCACGCGGCTTGTAGGATCTTAGTTCCCCGAACAGGGATCGAGCCTGCGCTCCCTGCATTGGAAGCATGGAGTCTTAACCACTGGACCGCCAGGGAAGTCCCTCTAAGACATTATTTCTTCATTCATCTACTACTTCACCCATTCAAAGAACATCAACTTCCTCATTTCAGACTCTCCTGGAGCCAATCCAGTCAGCCTTTGTCCCCCATTCTACTACTGCAAACACACCTGTGAAGGTTGCAGTGACCTCTCTGTTGTCAAATCCAGTGGTCAGTTGTCCATCCTCACCTTACTGCCCTCTCAGCAGCTACTTGGCACTAACGATTAGTCCCTTTCTGTTGAAACATTTTCTTCACTTTGCTTCCATCACACCACACCGGCTTTCCTTCTACTTCATTGTTTATTCCTTCTCAGTTTCTTTTGGTGGGTCCTTCCTGATTTCTGAATGCTGGGAGTCCCCTTGGGCTTAGTCCTCTGCAATTTCCCATCCAGTCCATTGCTTTATTTTATTTTATTTCTTAAATTTTTATTGGAGTATAGTTGCTTTACAATGTTGTGTTAGTTTCAGGTGTACGGCAAATTGAATCAGTTGTACATATATCCACTCTTTTTTAGATTCTTTTCCCATATAGGCCATTACAGAGTATTGAGTAGAGTTCCCTGGGCTATACAGTAGGTCCTTATTAGTTATCTATTTTATATATAGTAGTGTGTATATGTCAATCCCAATCTCCCAATTTATCCCCCCGCCACTTACCCCCTGAAAACCTTAAGTTTGATTTCTACATCTGTAACTCTATTTTTGTTTTGTAGATAAGTTCATTTGTACCCTTTTTTTCAGATTCCACATATAAGCGATATCATATGATCCACTGATTTAAATACCATATCTTTTGTCCTAATGTCTGACTTGGAAGCTGCAGAGGGGGTTTCTTTTCCTAGAGGCAGTGAAGTTTGGGTTGGGCACTGAAGGAGGAAATGAGTTGGCTGAGGAGAGAAGATACTTAGGGGAATAGGATGGGGAAAGGCACAAAAGTGTGAAAAGGCAAACTGTGTTCAGAGAAGAGAGGGAAGTCTGGTGTGGGCTGAAAATAACTGGTAAGGTAGGATATAGCCATATTGAGAAGAACCTTGATTTACAGCTAAGGAACTTGGACTTTCCCCTGAAGACAATAAGTATGAAAGGTATCAGAGGTTCCTAAATAGGGAAGGGATGTGATTATTCATATTAAAAATAAATACATAAAAATTTAGTAGCAAGATGACGGCTGAACTAGAGTAAGGGGAGACTGGAGCCAAGAAAGCCAATTAGAAGGTCACTGTAATAGTCTAAGGAAAGGATTATGGTCTGAATCACCATAGCAGCAACAGGATGAAAAGTAGTGACAAATCCAAGGGAGATTTAGAAGTAGCATTGAGGACATAGTTATTGATTAGATAGGCATTTGGGAGTAGGGGAGAGAGGCCAAGGTTGAAGTGTAATGATATTAACTAAGCTAAATAAGAGAAGGAGAGCAAGAAGGTGGGGGGAGGAGGATGAGTAGCATATTAAATTTGCAGTGATTATAGGACATGCAATGGCAAATGAAAGACACATCTGCAGATCGGGAGAGAAGTTTGGACTGAATATATAGGTTCAGAAGTCAGTGTCCACTGGTAGTTAAGTCCTCAGAATGGATGGGATACCCTGAGGAGGGCATACAGTGAGAAGAGTGCCAAGACCTTGAAAAAAAAAAAGCATGCAGGCAGCTGTCAGAGGATGAGGAGCCAGGGGAGGAGACTGGGAAGGAGCAGAGAGATAGCGAAAGAACGGGACAGAGGTCTGCAAGTAAAGGGAGAAGAGACCTTCAAAGAGGAAATGATCAACAGTTCTCTCTGGGGTAGGATGAGTGATAAGGTTTGGTAATTAGATCTGATGAACATAGTTTCTACAGCATTAGAAGGCAGACTGGAACGGATCAAGTGAAGACTTCTCTTGGAAGTTTGGCTGTAAGGGAAGCAGGTAATGGCTGGGAAGAAAATGGAGTTGGGCAAGGTACAGAAATTTTTTTTATGAAATGGAAGTCTTTAGTGTAATAGACAGCCAGCTAGTTTCTGCTTAAACAACTCTTGTGAGCTCACTACCCCACAAGACAACCTTGTTGCATTTTTAACTAGCAATTGATCATCCTGAACAGTTCACCATATATTTGTTGAGTGCCTGCTCTGTCTAGAGCATTGGGCTTGGCATTTCAGTGCCTAAAAAGATATTCACGACATGGTCACTTACTGAAGTGGATTTAAAATATTCAAAACTCATGAAGAAGAAAATCAATTGTAAGTCCACTACTGAGATATTACCACTAACAATATTTTTCTGTGTATCCATCCAGTCTTCTTTTCTGAGCAGATATATTTAAAAATAAATTACCAACATTTTCTGATATCATGACATCTTCCATAATCTTCTTTTTACTGGATGCATAGTTTTCATCAAAGGAATATATTACAATTTATAGGATACTTCTTTTTGGACCCTTAGGTTATCTCCAAGTGTTCAATATTATAAAGAAGGCATGCTCTACTAAATATTCTTCTACATCAAATTTTGTGAGTGTTTCTGGTTATTTTCTTAGGATGAAGTCTTAAAAATGAAATTACTGTGTTAAATAGTTTGCACACATTAAAATTTTTTTATACACAATGCCAAATTGCTCTCTAGAATGCTTGAACCAATTTACATGCCCCATATTGTATAAGCATGTATATTGTATAAGTGTGTTTATTTCCCTGAATCTTTATTCATGGAAGTTATCATTTTAAAGTTCTTGACAGTTTGTTAGGTACAAAGACATCTGGTTTTACTTTATATTTCTACTTATGGAGTCTTCACTTGATCCATTCCAGTCTGCCTTTAATTACTACTAAGACTGGACCAATCGAATTCCTTTTTTTCTTTTTGCCTTTTCATGTTCTTTACCCACATGGCTTTCGTGTTCTTTACCCACACTTCTTTTGAAATGTTGTATTATTCTTATAAATTAGTAAGAGCTCTTTATATATTAAGGACACTACCCTTTGTCACATATATATCTAGTTGCAAAAGTTCTAGCTCTCATTTATATTTTAATTTTGTTTGTGGTACTGTTTCATCTACATAAACTAAAAAGTTTTAAGTAGTCAAATCTATAAATGTTTTTCTTTTACAAATCATAAACCTTTATTTTTTCACTCAGATTTTTACCACTCTAAGGTCAAGAAATGCTTACACTACTTTCATCTTTTCAAGACATATCACTTCTCTTGTATGGGTCATTTTTCATATTTAACTCTTTAATCCATTGGAAATTTATTCCATTCCTTCTTTTTTATTCCTTATAAATTTCATTTATTTATTTATTTATTTTTGGCTGCAGTGGGTCTTCGTTGCTGCGCACAGGCTTTCTCTAGTTGTGGAGAGCGGGGGCTACTCTTTGTTGCTGTGCGTGGGCTTTCTCTAGTTGCAGAGAGCAGGGGCTACTCTTTGTTGCTGTGCACAGGCTTCTCATTGCGGTGGCTTCTCTTTGTTGTGGAGCACCGGCTGTAGGCGTGCAGGCTTCAGTAGTTGTGGCACTCGGGCTCCGTAGTTGTGACTTGTGGGCTCTAGAGCACAGGCTCAGTAGTTGTGGCACACGGGCTTAGTTGCTCCGTGGTATGTGGGATTCTCCCAGACCAGGGCTTGAACTCGTGTCCCCTGCATTGGCAGGCGGATTCTTTTTTTTTTTTTTTTTTTTTGCGGTACGCGGGCCTCTCACTCTTGCGGCCTCTCCCGTTGCAGAGCATAGGCTCTGGATGCACAGGCTCAGCAGCCATGGCTCACGGGCCCAGCCGCTCCATGGCATGTGGGGTCCTCCCGGACTGGGGCATGAACCTGTGTCCCCTGCATCGGCAGGCAGACTCTCAACCACTGCGCCACCAGGGAAGCCCTGGCAGGCGGATTCTTAACCACTGCACCACGAGGGAAGTCCCCCATTCCTTCTTAATCATGTTTGTTCTATCCTTTTGAATCAGAGATGATGCTTTGGTTTCAAGAAAGAGAAATCTAAGTCAAATTGGCTTAAACAAAATATTTAATTTATTGCCTCCTGTTAGTAGAAAAGTTCAAAGGCTTCAGGGCCATGTATGGTTAGGTGGCTCACACAATGTGGAGAGGACCTGATGGTTCCCTCTTCATTTCTTTGCTTTAGTCCCTGGTGACAGCTCCATTCTCAGTAGACTCTCCCAAGAGACTCTCCCCTCCTGGTCCCTAGATGGTGTCCAAGAACTCCCAGGTTACATGCTTCTGCATTCACTTCTAGAGGAAAGTGTCTTTGCCTAGCACAAAAATCCTGACATTCTCTTTCATTGATTGGACTGACTTAGGTTACATGCCCATACATGAAGTGGTCACTGGGGCCAAGGGGATGAAATTCACTCATTGACTTAGTCTGGACCACATGCGCTATCTTCTGGTGATAAAGGTGGAGTCAGCTTTCTCAAAACTACATGGATGTCCTACAGAAAGGGCAGCTGAGAAAGAGGGATTCATGCGAGAAGACAACTAAGGTAAGGACTACATCTTTAAGTATCAAGATCATTGCTTTTGATAGAAAACGACAAATCCTCTGCCATTTGAAAACATTTGTTCTACCACCATTAATGCAATAGAAACTAGAGTTAAAATCATGAAAGGACATGGTCCCTTCCTTAGGTACTAAACCCCTTACATTCCAGTTGCATAGGGACCACCTGGGCACATCACAGTTTCTAAAAGTCTAATCATATGTGACTGGGACAATTTCCTCCATGGCCAACTAATCTATGGGTTCTCTGAATTCCTTCTTTTAAACAGGTTACATAGACTTAGTAGAAGAAATAAGACCATAGCTCCAATTCTCCCCTGAATTCATTCTGGCAAAGTCTCTGTCTCCTGGCTACTTTGTTTTCTGGTTACTTATTTGGACCATTCCTGTCTTTTTTTTTTTTTTTTTTGTAATCTAGAAGTCTTATACCATTTTGCAATGTCTTTTCCTGGTTTGTGACCTGAGACCTATATCTTGACCTAAATATCTTCTTAGAGGAGCCCTCCAAGGGCTAACTATAGCTAACTAAGTTGGACTTTGGAGCACTGGGGCTTTATGTCGACTACAGCAGGGATTCAGAAGAGGCAGGACACAATAGTACTCATGTGCTGTGTGCCAGGCACAGTTCAAAATGTCCTGCCCAGGGCAAGCCATTATCTGACCCCATGAATGGGATTAGCGCCCTTATAAGGAGAGATGATCTCTCTCTCTGTGTGGATACAAGAAGGTGCTCATCTGCATCAGATACCAAATCTGCTGGCACCTTGAGCTTGGACTTACTAGCCTTCAGAACAGAGAAATAAATGCTTTTTGTACAAGTCACCCAGTCTATGGTATTGGTTATAGCAGCTCCAACTGACAAAGACATCATTCTCCCTGCCCCTGTGACATACCTGTACAGTGACGTGGCTTCTGTGGGCCCAGAGAAGTCTCTTTTTACCCTTTCTTAGAGGTTTTGACCACAGTTTTCCTCTCTTGTCTCAGTCCTGTCTCTAGTACTTGCTGCTCTTCTATTCTTCAACTCCTTGTATGATACACCATCACTTACTGTTTTTAGAGCCTTCCCCACAAGACACTACCACGTTAAATACATCTATTGAAGACACTTTCTGATTTTAGAATTATTAAAAATGTGTGGGAAAAGCCTTGTACCTTAGCATCTAGTAAATGCTATAATTGAATGATTTGGGTTTTTAGCTACCAATTAACATCAGACAGTCTGCCCCATTCAGTAGTTGGGTTGTACTACCCCTTCTTTATTATTATTCTTACTATATCCATAAGCAAAAAACAAACAAAAATTGTCTTCAGTACTTTTCCCAGAGTCTAGTTTTCTCTGGACTTTAAGTCCTCTGGCATTATTTTCACAGGTCTGAGTCCTTCCTTAGAGTGAGGCCTCCCCCTCCTGCTATCTATTTTTGTACATGTGCTTTAAAAATACAAGCTAATCAGAACACTTCCTGAGCAGCCACATTGATCTTTTTTAGATACTCCCTTTTCTTTATTGAAATCACTGGCTTCCTAAGAATTTAAATTTCAAGTCACTTTACTCCTCTTGAGCTTTCTTTCCTAGTTCCTGGCCAGATAGAGCCTTATGTCCATATATTCTCTTAACTTGCTCAAGTTTTCTTTGTATCCGGTTAGCAAGTGAAGAATTGCCTTCTCTGGCTACTACAAATTCAAGGATACTGTGGTCACTTTAAGTTGTCTGTCACTTCCACTTCACCAACACATTCTTCTTAGCTGGTTAGAATTAAGCATAGAATAGTACCTTTTCAATAAGCAATTAGTTTAAATTTAAGTCATGCCAACTTTGACGTTCACTTTTCAGCAGAATGAGCTTGTCAGTAGATGTTGAAGTTCTCCATTACCCCTACATTGTGGCCCTGTGCTATTAATTCTGTCATTTGTATTGGGAAAGCATTATTGATGTGGCCATAACAGGATCACAAAGCATGCTAGAACTAGCTGACAACACATGGCCAGGGGAGAGACAGCATGAGCCCCGAAGGGAGTGGAGAGCTCTCCTCAGGGCATGGGCTGTGAATACAGAAGCCGGCTTGGATTAGGGCAGCTGGGCTGTTCAAGACCTGATGTCCCTTACCAAGGTGAAGTTCAAGAAGCTATTAATACTAAGAAGTCCAGCATGAAGGCTGAGGCACGGGTGTATCATAGTTTAAGGAGATCATGGCAGGGGTGTGAACAGCAGAATACAGCCCTCTGTATTCTGTATTTAAGACAGCCCTCTGTATTAAACAAGACATCAGAATCATGGTCAAAAAGACCAGGGTTCAAGAGAGTGTTCCAAATCTACAGGAAGCCTGGATGCAAGGCAGAATGAGCAGAGACTGAAGGTGTGGAGGTTAAGGTGGAAGCCCAGAATTGGACAAACATGGAGTGGGAGGCATAATAGGAGGGACCTGCAGATATCCAAAGCTCACAGCTGACCTGGCTAGAAGGAAGCACGACGCTGGGGCTGATACTGATGACACACTTTCTCCCTAGTCAAAACTGGCATTTAAGTCTTGGGGAACTTGGAGAATTAGACCTATAGGCAGAGCTCCTTCGACAATCCAGCAGCTGGCAAAGGCATGACAACTAGCCAGCTGCCTTATTGTAAGCTCCTGTGACAATGTCACTTCTGCTTTTATTTTCACCCAAATCTTCTCTACCAGGCATCAACCTTCAGGTTTGTGGGTTTTCATTTGTATTCGTAAGTTCTTGACTCACAGGGCTACTCTACTTTGCCTTTGTGTGCTTCTTTAGAAGAAATTACGTACCTTCATATTGGTGTAATACAACAGCTATTGTTTACTGATTACCTATCATGTACAGGTACCATGCTAGCTGATTTACATACACTATGTCTTATTTAATTCCCACAGCTCCTCCTTGGGAGGTGGGTATTATTATGCCCATTTTAAAAAGAGGAAACTGAAGCTTATATGGTTTATGCAATCAGCTCAAGGTCACACATCAGGGAAACAAAAGAGCTCGGATTTAAATTTAGTTTTGTCTAACTACCTATCTGTGGCTTAAATGACTACATTTATACTGTAATACAATTACTGTCAAACAATTCTCACTGACACCTATCAGCCACTAGATTTTTCATCTATCTATCTATCTATCTATCTATCTATCTATCTTCTAACCTCTTTTATCTCTAACTCTCTAACACTCAGTACTGCACTATGTAAAAATGATTATTAATAAGTACTTACTGAGAGGTGGAGTCAAGATGGTGTACTAAGAGGACCCGGAATTCGCATCTCCTCACAACTAGGGCACCTACCAGGCACCAGTGGGGGACCATGGACACCTAAGGGGACAGGAGGAGCCGCCAGAGACCAGGTAGGATGTGGGGTGTGGGGGGAGTGAAGGGGGAGAAGTGGAGGCGGGACGGGACTGGCACCCCTGAGGGGCGGCTAGTGGAGGGGAAGGGATCCCACGCCTGAGGGGAGAAACTGGGGAACCATTGGGAGGGCAGAGGATCAAAAGGGAGCGTGGCCAGGTTTCCCCTACCCACTTGGACCCCCAGGAACCTGTTGAGATCCCCGGCCTGATCCTCTGCCCACCCCCTCCAGCCATGTGGGTCCTGAGGGGAGTGGGAGGGAGAGAAGGGGGAGCAAAAGTAAAGGCTGGACCTCCGGGACCGGCACCCCTAAGGGGTGGCTAGGGGAGGGAAGGAGTTCCTGCACCCAGCGGGACCCACCCATGGTTAGGGGTCCAGTGGCTAGGGGTCCAGCAGGGATGGGGGAGACCCTGGGGGAGATGGTGGGGGGGCACAAAGGAACAGAAGGAAATGGGGCCAGCGCTTTCACTGTCCACTTAGGCACTGGGGAGCCTGTCCGGCTCCAAGGCCTAATCCTCTGCCCTCGGAGCCTCCCTCCTGCAGCACAGAGCTCAAGCCCTGCCCCTGCAAACCCACCCAGGGCCCCACCTCTACACTCGGAGACCCCCTCCAATGCACTGGGCCTAAACCCTACCCACACACCCACACGCAGGGCCCTATCTCCAAACTCCGGAACTCCACACTCCACAGGCCCTCCTTTCCACATGCTGCCTCTCCCCTTTGGGCCAGTCCTAAGCAGAGGCCCCGCCCCATGCTCAAACGTCACCCCCCCAGGTCCTGCCCCATCCTAAACCTTGCCCCTGCCTAAGTTCCACCCCCCACCTAAACTCCACCCCCATAGCCAAGGCTTTTTTTTTTTCCTTTTCGTTTTTCCTCTTTTAGATTAGGTTCTGTTTTACCTTGTTGATTCATTGTTGTTGATTCTTTTATATTTTTATTTTTCCTGATAAAGCTTTTATTTTTCTAATTTTATTTTATTCTTTATACTTTGTTAGTGATCTCTCCTTTTGGTCTGTTCCCCCCACCACCACCTTTTTTTTCTTTTTTCTGTTGTGATTTTATTTTACCTTGTTGCAGTTGTTTCAAATATAGTTTTATTTTTCATAAAATATTTTTTATTCTTTGATATTATACTGCTCCTTTTTTTCTTTCTTTTTTTTTTTTTAACCACACCACAAAGCTTGTGGGATCTTGGTTCCCAGGCCAGAGGTTGGGCCCGAGCTCCTGTGGTGGGAGCTCTGAGTCCAAACTGCTGGATTAACACAGAACCTCAGACCCCAGGGAATATCAATCAGAGTGAGGTTTCCTGGAGGTCCTCATCTCAGCACCAAGACCCAGGTCTACCCAACTGCCTGCAAACTCCAGTGCTGGACGTCTCAGGCCAAACAACCAGTAAGACAGGAATACAGCACCACCCATCCAAAAAAAAAAAGAAGCGACAAAAAATATATTACAGACGAAGGAGCAAGGTAAAAAACTACAAGACCAAATAAATGAAGATGAAATAGGCAACCAACTTGAAAAAGAATTCAGAGTAATGAGAGTAAAGATGATCCAAAATCTCAGAAACAGAATGGAGAAAATACAAGAAACATTTAACACGGATCTAGAAGCACTAAAGAGCAAACAGTGATGAAGAACATAATTACTGAAATTAAAAATACTCTAGAGGGAATCAGTAACAGAATAACTGAGGAAGAAGAACGGATAAGTGAGCTGGAAGATAAAATGGAGGAAATAACTGCCAGGGAGCAGAATAAAAAAAAAAAGGAATGAAAAGAATTGAGGACAGTCTCAGAGACCTCTGGGATAACATTAAATGCACCAACATTCGAATTATAGGGGTTCCAGAAGAAGAGAAAAAGAAAGGGTCTGAGAAAATATTTGAAAAGATTATAGTCGAAAACTTCCCTAACGTGGGAAAGGAAATAGTCAATCAAGTCCAGGAAACACAGAGAGTTCCATACAGGAAAAACCCAAAGAAAAAATATTAAAAGCAGCAAGGGAAAAGCAACAAATAACATACAAGGGAATCCCCATAAGGTTAACAGCTGATTTTTCAGCAGGAACTCTGCAAGCCAGAAGGGAGTGGCAGGACATATTTAAAGTGATGAAATGGAAAAACCTACAACCAAGATTACTCTACCCAGCAAGGATCTCATTCAGATTTGAGGGAGAAATTAAAACCTTTACAGATAAGGAAAAGTTAAGAGAATTCAGCATCACCAAACCAGCTTTACAACAAATGCTAAAGGAACTTCTCTAGGCAGGAAACACAAGCCAAGGAAAAGACCTACAAAAAACAAACTCAAAACAATTAAGAAAATGGTAATAGGAACATACATATCAATAATTACCTTCAATGTAAATGGATTAAATGCTCCAACCAAAAGACATAGACTGGCTGAATGGATACAACAACAAGACCCGAATATATGCTGTCTACAAGAGGCCCACTTTAGACATAGGGACACATACAGACTGAAAGATGGAAAAAGATATTCCATGCAAATGGAAATCAAAAGAAAGCTGGAGGAGCAATTCTCATATCAGACAAAATAGACTTTAAAATAAAGACTATTACAAGAGACAAAGAAGGACACTACATAATGATCAAGGGATCAATCCAAGAAGAAGATATAACAACTGTAAATATTTATGCACCCAACATAGGAGTACCTCAATATATAAGGCAAATGCTAACATCCATAAAAGGGGAAATAGACAGTAACACAATAATAGTAGAGAACTTCAACACCCCACTTTCACCAATGGACAGATCATCTGAAATGAAAATAAATAAGGAAACACAAGCTTTAAATGACACATTAAACAAGATGGACTTAGTTGATATTTATAGGACATTCCATCCCAAAACAACAGAATACACTTTCTTCTCAAGTGCTCATGGAACATTCTCCAGGATAGATCATATCTTGGGTCCCAAATCAAGCCTTGGTAAGTTTAAGAAAATGGAAATCGTATCAAGTATCTTTTCTGACCACAACGCTACCAGACTAGATATTAATTACAGGAAAAAAACTGTAAAAAATACAAACAAGTGGAGGCTAAACAGTACACTACTAAATAACCAAGAAATCACTGAAGAAATCAAAGAGGAAATCAAAAAATATCTAGAGACAAATGACAATGAAAACACGATAACCCAAAATTAGAGAAAGAAGAACAAAGAAACCCCAAAGTTAGCAGAAGGAAAGAAATCATAAAGATCAGATAAGAAATAAATGAAAAAGAAAGGAAGGAAACAATAGCAAAGATCTATAAAAGTAAAAGCTGGTTCTTTGAGAAGATAAACAAAATTGATAAACCAGTAGCCAGACTCATCAAGAAAAAAGGGAGAAAACTCAAATCAACAGAATGAAATGAAAAAGGAGGAGTAACAACTGACACAGCAGAAGCACAAAGGATCATGAGAGATTACTACAAGGAACTATATGCCAATAAAATGGACAACTGGAAGAAATGGACAAATTCTTAGAAAAGCACAACGTTCTGAGACGGAACCAGGAAGCTATAGAAAATATAAAGACCAATCACAAGCACTGAAATTGAAACTGATTAAAAATCTTCCAACAAACAAAAGCCCAGGACCAGATAGCTTCACAGGCGAATTCTATCAAACATTTAGAGAAGCGCTAATGCCTATCCTTCTCAAACTCTTCCAAAATATAGCAGAGGGAGGAACACTCCCAAACTCATTCTACAAGGCCACCATCACCCTGATACCAAAACCAGACAAAGATGTTGCAAAAACTATAGGCCAATATCTCTGATGAACATAGATGCAAAAGTCCTCAACAAAATACTAGCAAACAGAATCCAGCAGCACATTAAAAGGATCATACACCATGATCAAGTGGGGTTTATCCCAGGAATGCAAGGATTCTTCAGTATACGCAAATCAATCAATGTGATACACCATATTAACAAATTGGAGGAGAAAAACCGTATGATAATTTCAATAGATGCAGAAAAATCTTTTGAAAAAATTCAACACCCATTTATGATAAAAACTCTCCAGAAAGTGGGCATAGAGGGAACTTACCTCAACATAATAAAGGCCATATATGACAAACCCACAGCCAACATTGTTCTCAATGGTGAAAAACTGAAACCATTTCCACTAAGATCAGGAACAAGACAAGGCTGCCCACTCTCACCACTGTTATTCAACATAGTTTTGGAAGTTTTAGCCACAGCAATCAGAGAAGAAAAAGATATAAAAGGAATCCAAATCGGAAAAGAAGTAAAACTGTCACTGTTTGCAGATGACATGATACTATACATAGAGAATCCTAAAGATGCTACCAGAAAACTACTAGAGCTAATCGATGAATTTGGTAAAGTAGCAGGATTCAAAGTTAATGCACAGAAATCTCTTGTATTCCTATACACTAATGATGAAAAATCTGAAAGAGAAATTAAGGAAACACTCCCATTTACCATTGGAACAAAAAGAATAAAATACCTAGGAATAAACCTACCTAAGGAGACAAAAAACCTGTATGCAGAAAACTATAAGACACTGATGAAAGAAATTAAAGATGATACAAACAGATGGAGAGATATACTGTATCCTTGGATTGGAAAAATCAACATTGTGAAAATGACTATACTACCCAAAGCAATCTACAGATTCAATGCAATCCCTATCAAACTACCAATGGCATTTTTCACAGAACTAGAACAAAAAAATTTCACAATTTGTATGGAAACACAAAAGACCCCAAATAGCCAAAACAATCTTGAGAAAGAAAAATGGAGCTGGAGAAATCAGGCTCCTGGACTTCAGACTATACTATAAAGCTACAGTAATCAAGACAGTATCATACTGGCACAAAAGCAGAAATATAGATCAATGGAACAGGATGGAAAGCCCAGAGACAAATCCATGCACATATGGTCACCTTATCTTTGACAAAGGAGGCAAGAATATACAATGGAGAAAAGACAGCCTCTTCAATAAGTGGTGCTGGGAAAACCGGACAGCTACATGTAAAAGAATGAAATTAGAACACTCCCTAACACTGTACACAAAAATATGGATTAAAGACCTAAATGTAAGGCCAGACGCTATAAAACTCTTAGAGGAAAACATAGGCGGAACACTGTTTGACACAAATCACAGCAAGCTCCTTTTTGACCCACCTCCTAGAGAAATGGAAATAAAAGCAAAAATAAACAAATGGGACCTAATGAAACTTAAAAGCTTTTGCACAGCAAAGGAAACCATAAACAAGACAAAATGACAACCCTCAGAATGGGAGAAAATATTTGCAAACGAAGCAACTGACAAAGGATTAATCTCCAAAATATACAAGCAGCTCATGCAGCTCAATATCAAAAAAACAAACAACCCAATCCAAAAATGGGCAGAAGACCTAAACAGACATTTCTCCAAAGAAGATATACAGATTGCCAACAAACACATGAAAAGATGCTCAACATCACTAATCGTTAAGAGAAATGCAAATCAAAACTACAATGAGATATCACCTCACACTAGTCAGAATGGCCATCGTCAAAAATTCTACAAACAATAAATGCTGGAGAGGGTGTGGAGAAGAGGGAACCCTCTTGCACTGTTGGTGGGAATGTAATTTGGTACAGTGACTATGGAGAACAGTATGGAGGTTCCTTAAATAACTAAAAATAGAACCAGCATATGAACCAGCAATCCCAGTACTGGGCATATACCCTGAGAAAAACATAATTCAAAAAGAGTCATATACCACAATATGCATTGCAGCACTATTTACGATAGCCAGGACATGGAAACAACCTAAGTGTCCATCGACAGATGAATGGATAAAGAAGATGTGGCACATATATACAATGGAATATTACTCAGTCATAAAAAGAAACGAAATTGAGTTATTTGTAGTGAGGTGGATGGACCTAGAGTCTGTCATACAGAGTGAAGTAAGTCAGAAAGAGAAAAACAAATAACGTATGCTAACATATATATATGGAATCTAAATAAAAAAAGGTTCTGATGAACCTAGGGGCAGGACAGGAATAAAGACACAGGCGTAGAGAATGGACTTGAGGACATGGGGAGGGGGAAGGGTAAGCTGGGAAGAAGTGAGAGAGTTGCATGGACATATATACACTACCAAATGTAAAACAGATAGCTAGTGGGAAGCAGCCACATAGCACAGGGAGATCAGCTCCGTGCTTTGCGACCACCTAGAGTGGTGGGAGAAGGAGGGTGGGAGGAAGATATAAGAGGGAGGGCATATGGGGATATACATACGCATATAGGTGATTCACTTTGTTATATAGCAGAAACTAACACAACACTGTAAAGCAATTATACTCCAATAAAGATGTTAAAAAAAAGTAAGTACTTACTGAATGAATTAATACAGTTAAAAAATGTGATTAGAATGACTATATCCTCTCTTGGTTTGGGTATTTACATAGTCAAGCGGTAAGAATTCTTCAGTTTGCTCTACAGAAACACTACATTCATGCACGTTGAATCATTACATGGATGAGAAGGGGCCAAGTGTTAAATGAATACTGAACTGAGGAGACATACTTTATTCCCAACTAAGTCAGATGTAGGCAAATGTGTTTATACGTTCAAATAAATTTGAGAAGTTAAAGTAAAGGGTATATATGAAACAGATTATTTTCTCCAGAACTCTGAATCTGAAAATCTTTCTCACGACATGATCTTCTTGTTTGTCTGAATCAGAGGTTGCCAAACTAGTGTCCGTGGGCCAAATACAGCCCACCCCTGTTTTCACCTGGCCTGTGAGCTAAAAATGGTTTTCATATTGTTAAGTAGCTGAAAATGATCAAAAGAAGAATGATCCTTCATGACATGTGAAAATTATATGAAATGCACATCTCATTTTCCATAAATAAAGTTTAATTGGAAACATAGCCAAGGTCATTCGTTTACTTATTGTCTATGGCTGCTTTAGCACTACCATGGCAGAGCTGAGTAGTTGGGACAGAGACTGTGTGGCCCACAAAGCCTAAAATATTTCCTATTACAGAAAAATTTGCTAGCCTCTGGTCTAACTAAATAATACAGGATGTCATAATATTTTAAATATTGTTTAAACGACATCTATTATTTTGGTTTCTAACTAAAGGACACTGGACTCAAAAGTCATGACATCTCTTTTGCTGTGTAGAAGGTTTCCATGTTCTCAGGACAAAGTCAAACCCTCTCCTCCTTTGGTATCCTCTATATTCTCTCCTGATAGCGGAAGCACCTTTCTGCAAAAACAATAACAGACTGAGAAGCTGGTGGTTTCTCTAAGAGGTGATATGTCTCTTCCTGCCCAAAGTCATCTTTCTCTTTGATAGGAAACTGGGGCTAGGCATCCTTATCAGTGGTTACAGTGTATTACAGAACTGTAGTGGCCCCGAAATGGATTCTCCAGACTCCATCAACTGCTTCAAGGTGGTATGATGGAGTCACATAGGTGAGGAAAAGCAAATTGCTCTTTTTGTCATCATCCAGGACCTAAATAAAGACAAAAATGACTCAGAATGACGAGACACTGGTGAATATTACTTATCAAAATGTTTTCAGGAGGCTCTTAACATCCCAGCAATGTGGGATTTTGAGCACTCAATCAATGTGTTAGCTCAGGAGTAAAAGCAAGGGAGTAGAACTTCTTACTTTTCCTAAGATCAGGTTTGGTTTGCAGTACAGTTCAAGGGAGTATGCCTTACTTATTTTTCGAGACACAAAGACACATTCTGTTGTCTTTTTGTATCTCTTTCTGTCTCTCTCTCTCTCTCTGTATCTTTGTCTCTCTATCCAATTTAACACAAATGTACTGATCATTGATTATATGTGTGAGGCACAGTACAAGCCCTGAGGATACAAAAATAAATCAAATAATCCCAACTTTCAAGGAGCTTAGGGTTTATGAAAGAAACAAGTTAAAACGATCTTCCGGGACTTTTTGGAAGCATTTAACATGAGTTGATCCTCCTTAATATATTCCTCTCTTGGTTCCTTTGGCTCCATAGTCTCCTGGTTTTATTTTTCTAGTTTCTGATTCTCGGTCTCCATTGCCAGCTCTTTTTTTTTTTTTTTCTATCCAATTTCTAAATGATCAGAGTTTAGTCGGGGGCCTGCTTTTCTTTTGATTATATCTACCCGCCTTAGGCAATCTTCTCCCAAATTTATAAATCCAGTTCTAGCAACTCTTCTGAGCTTCTAATCCATATCACAGATCTGCAGTAGGCATCTCCCCTGAGACAGAACTTCTGATCTTCCCCTGCGTTTCTGATACTATCCCAGGATTCTCCATCTCAGTAATTGACATCTCTGCTCATGCATCGGATCTTGGAAGAAATCTCAAGTCAATCATGATATTACCTCCTTCTCCATAACTCACCATTTCCATTGAAATGTCAAGTTCTTTAAAATAACTCTTGACTCTGATCATTTCTCTTCCTGAGCATGCTACCACCCTAGACCAGGAAACCATCATCTCTCACATGAATCACTGAAATACCTTCCCAGTTGGTCTCTCCACATCTATTCTTGCCCTGCTTTATTTTATCTTCTCACAGTTAATGTTTTTCAGGCAAAAAACCAAAAATGTGGGCTTCCCTGGTGGCACAGTGGTTGAGAGTCCTCCTGCCGATGCAGCGGACACGGGTTCGTGCCCCGGTCTGGGAAGATCCCACATGCCGCACAGCGGCTAGGTCCGTGAGCCATGGCCGCTGAGCCTGCGCGTCCGGAGCCTGTGCTCTGCAACGGGAGAGGCCACAACAGTGAGCGGCCCGCGTACCGCAAAAAAAAACAAAAACAAAAACACCAAAAATGTAAATAGTCTTTAGAAAGAAACACAATGCTAGCAAAATCCACATGTTATTCTTCATCCTAATCTTTTTTTTTACTTAGTAATTTATCATGAAGATCTTTTCACATCAGAACACCTAGAACTGCCTCACAAATTTAGCAGCTGACTACCATTCACTTGTATAACTGTACCATAATTTATTTAACCATTTCTCTATTGATGGACACATAGGTTGTTTTCAGTCTTTATCTACCATAAATAATGCTTCAGTGATGATACTAGAAGAGTCATTCTTCAATATGGGTGAGTACATCTATTGGATAAATATAGAAAAATGGAGTTTCTAGGTCAAAGGCTTTGTACATTTAGAAATTTGATAAATACTGCCAGGTTGCCCTCCTCAGAAGCTGTACCAATTTTCAGGCTATTGACAATGTAAAAAAGTGCCTGCTCCCCAGCCTGGCAAACCAAGTATGCTAATTAAACTTTCTGATTTGTGTCAACCCGATATGTAAAAAGTATATCTCATTGCAGTTGTAATTTGCGTATCTCTTGTTATGAGAAAGGGTGGGTATTTTTGCATATTTTTAAGACCCATTTGTATTTCCTTAACTGCTATCTATTTGTCATACCCTTTGCCCAATCTCCCAGTTTTTGATGTTTTTCTTATTGATTTGTAGGAGTGCTGTGATTTCTTATTAAATAATCTAGTTACCAGATTCTTTCAGAATCCTAGTATTTTAAAAAGTCACAATTTTGTCAAATTTTCCCTAATAATAAGTAATCCTCAAATGTTAACTCCATTATAGGGGAGCCCACATGAAAAGCTCAATGTAGAGGTTATGAATCGATTTGCAGAAGTCCAGACTCCCTGAAAATAGACTGACAAGACTGCCTTATACCTATACCTGTATTATTTCATTTAATTTTCCTAACAGCCCTGTGAGGCATGTATTATTATTAACTACAAAGTAAAGCTTAGAGAATGTGAATGTCCAGGGTCCCACAGCTAATAACTCTTCCACTTCTGGAACCTTGAAAGCCTAGTAATCCATCATCACTGGCCATTCTTCAGCCATACCAGGCTCTGATCCTTGATAGCTCTGATTTCTAAAAATCAATTGCTCTTCTCTTTTGCTTTCTACAAACATCCAATGAACATTTTTAAGTGCCTACCATGTGCCAGGAATTCTCATGGGGTTTACATTTTAGAGGAGTTCACATTTATAAGCAATAAAAAAAAACAGTCATAAAGTTTTACTACTATGAAAAATATATGTAAGATTGGTAGGAAGGGGCAAGGAAGGATACTTTCAGCAGGCGGGGCAGGAAGGGCCTCTTTGAGGAGGTGACATTTCAAAAGAGATCAGAATAATCAAAAGAGTATTCCAGGAAAAGGAAATATCTAGGGTAAGTCCTTTAAAAACAAGAGCAAATCCAATGTGTTTCAGGAATAGAAAAAAGACCACTGCAACTGGAGCCAGGGGAGAGTGGTGGGAGACAAGTTTAAAGAGGTGGTCTGGGATGCCACATAAGGCTTTCTGGCCAGCAAAGGAGTCTGGACTTTATTCAAAGTGCAATCAGAAGGCATGGAAGGATTCTAAGATGGGAGCAATATGATCTGATTTATTTTTTATGATTTATGTCACTCTAGCTGTGCTGTGGAGAAAGGAGGCAAAAGTGGAAACAGGAAAACCAATTAGAATCTATTACAGGGGCCCAGAAGATGATGTTTGTATTAGGGTGATGGCACTGGAGATAGAAAGAGACAGAATGTGGAAATGTTTTGAAGGTTAAAGTTGACCTAAATTCTTCATGGAGTAGATATGAGAACTGAGGAAAAGAGAAGAATCATGGACATCTACATGCTTTTTGGCTTGAGCAAATGGTAGATGGTGATGCCATTCAATTTGAAGAAGGCTAAAAGAATCCAGAACTTTGTATTACTATATCATTTCTTTCTTCCCCTATGCATCCTTAACCTCACAGGTCATGATTTTCTCTTCCCAATACTTTCATTTTCCTTCCCTACTTGGACTTTAGTCCTTCTTATCCAGAAGAACTTCCTCTATATACCTCCTCTACTCCTACCCATTCCTCAATCCACTGCAATCTAGTTACTATCCCCATTATCCCAATAATCTCCTTCTTGCTAAACACAACATTGACCTTGCTGCTAAAACCAAGGAATTTCAGTCTATTTTTCTTGGTCTTTCTCTAGCATTTAATAGTATTGACAATTCCTCCTTGGCTTCTCTGAAACTACTTGTTCCTGGTCCTCCTACATCTCTGGATGTTCTTTCCTGTATCTTTGTTTCCTCACCTTTTAAATGTTTGCATTTTCATAAGGTTCCAGAGTAGGTCCTTTTCTCTTCTTACTCTATACCTTTTCTCTTGGGGATTCCATCTACCTCCATGGACTGTCACTCACTCTGATGATTCCAGCATAAATCTCTCTCCTGAGCTCTAGACTCCCCTGTGCATTCGTATAGTAGAAAGCTTCATTTTGATATCCCATGGACACTTCAAACTCAACATGTTTCAAATTAAACTAATTACCTTCCCTCCTCAACCTACATCTCCTCCTGAAGTCCCCAACCTAGTGAATGGTAACACCATCCTCCCATTTACCTGAGGCATAAATCTCCTCCTATTCCTTAATTCTGCAGATATAACCAACAATAAAATTCAGTTGGTTCTCTGTCCCTAATATTTCTTGAATCCTTCTCCTCTCTCCATTTCCATTCTTGTTGCCTTAGTTTAGACGTCCATCATTTCTTTCCCCATAATGCTGAAACAGCCTCCCAACTAGAGTGTTGCGCACACTAATGAATTCTCCAAACTGGAGTGATCTTTATAAAATGGACATTTGATTGCTTCACTATGCTCCTTGAAATTCATCAGTAGTTCTCCACTGGCCTTAGGATAAGTTGAAACTTCTTAGGAAGACATAAAAGACTTTTCATAATACAAGACCTTGCTGAGCCTTCTGGGTTCCACCATGCATTCACACAAGACAGAAGCTACTACTTGCTGGGCACTGTCCTTCACCTTCAACTCTATGGGCCCACTTTTTTACCCCCAGGACTTAACATATAGGACTTTCTTCGCCTGGACTACATTTCTCTTTAACTTTCTCACTTGTCTGGATTATTCTACTTATGCTTCAGAACTCCTCTCTGAATTCTTCTTCTATGGTTAGGGACCCTGACTATGCCCAGTCAAGGTTAAGTACCTTTCCAATGAGCTCCCCTGTTGCTAGCATCTCACTGTTGTGTGATCAACTATGTACTCCTCTGTCTCCTCATTAAACTACAAGATCCTTCAGAGCAGACTGTCTTATTCATCTTTGTATTCCCAGTGCCTTGCTCAGTACCTGACACACAGCAAGCACTCAATAATGAATAAATAAAGTGGAAGAGTTGGGTTTCAAAGTCAGATCTTCTCTCTCTGGCTCAAATCTCACATTTCTTTATCCTACTTCTTAACATCTTGAATCTGAAAATTTCAAGAATCCATGCTACATTTTTGCCTATCACTAATTAAAATACAGGCAAATAGATTACTAACTCCATGAGGGTTCAGTTAACCATGTATTTCTTGAATAGCCCTTATTCATCACTCCACCGTTTTGCTCATCAAAGTACTTTGGGTTAACTATATCTAAAATGACTGAAAGATCTTTCAATACACTTTTATATCCTTTCTACCTTTTATCCTGTTACTTCCACAGCACCGAAAAGCAAGCAGAGAGTAAATACATTGGGAGTCGGGTCGATTTTACTTGTCTGGCAACTGACACTAAAAAGTGATGTGTCAACAGCAAACCATTTCCCATTATCATTTCCTCCAAGGTCTCTATGGGTATTAAAGTTTCAGTGTGAAAATTTAACATTGCAAAATTCAGCTAAAATTGAAACTTTTATGTAGTGAGTTCAATATAATCACAGAGTTTTGTAAATGGAAGGAATCTTAGAGATCCTTTAGCCCAGCACTTTTGTTAAGCTTCCATGAGGTAACAGACACGAGAAGACCTGTAATAGCTTACCCAAGGTCACCCAGTCTATAGAATTTCCTAACTTTCAGTTGGCCGATCTTTCCTCAATGCCATAGATACCCTATTATTTTCCATCTAAACAAATTATCTACATCGGAACCTATCTAACTATTTACATAGTGCTTATCTTTATGATATTGCCTTTGTGATATCCTTGTTATAAAGAGGAAGGAACTGAAAAATAAGCAAGGCTGTCTTATCCAGGAACATAAGAGAATTGGTAAAAGAGACAATTAGTACAAAGAAATGGGCTCCTATTTGTAGTGTAGCCTTGTAATCACACTCTGTTCTCTGAGTGCCCCAATGCTAAACCAAGCTTATTTGTGCTTCTGGGGCCTGGATTCTATTCAGTTCTATGCCTTATTTAGTCTAAATGATTTCCTCAGCTTCAATGTGTATTTTTTTAGCTTTATTTTATAAATATCATACTTAAATCTCCTCTCAAATTGGGTTTGTTTTAGTTCTAATGCTGAGGAATCAAGATTCTCGGTAAGAGAAATAAAGATGATGGGTTTTTCTAGGCTTTACATTTCAAGAATGGTTTTCTCAAATGGCAACTGGCAGTCTACTTTATTCCTCAAATGATGACGTTTTCCATGGGAATTAGAATTTAATTGGGATAATTTGTTTCCACGGAAAGCACAGATTTCTTTCCAAGAGGATCAGTTTGATAATGTTTTACCAGCTAAAGCTACGAGACCAAATATAAACCAGTTCTGAGAAACAGGAAGTGAACCTAACTGGTCTAGTCTGCGTGTCCCTGGCAGTGACGCACATACAGAAATCAAATTAGGAAAACAAGATATGTGGGTGTGAGGCGATCGATAATAATCCAGGATGCTACAACACAAGCGAGGACGCCTTTAACCAAATGCCATTCATTTTAATAACACCCTGAGAAGTTTGATTTCCACATAACATGCTAGTGATTAGAGAGCAGGATGAGCTCGAGTTCCCTAGCAACAGCATGTGCTTTTGAGACAGTCATTAGCCTTTCAGTTAATCCCGCCAACCCCTTACTGCTAATGTATGACTGACATTAAAGAGAAGAAGAAGAAAAAAAAAAAGCTGTTGCAGAAAGTGCTTTGAAATTTCCAGGAGCAACATGGAAAAGAATAATAATTTTTTAAAAAGTTGTCCTGAGAATTGCATTCAGGTAAAAGAAGTAATGTTCCTATATGCCCAGCCTGTCCCCTTGTTCACTGCTTTCAGTTCTAGATCTCTGAATCCCCTCCCGGTAAAGAGCAGCAGAGGTGAAATTGTGCAGAGGTGAAATTGTTCAGAGTTTAAGGCAGTCCCCTTAACCAACATAAATCACAGTCTGAAAGTGGAGTGCATAGTGGGGTGGGCAGTTTGGGTAGGACCGAGGCTGACGGGGGTGGGGCTGGGTGGGCGGAGGGAACGTAAGGCAGTTTTCTTTCTCCTTTAAGCGGAGTAAATTACCCTGGTTGAAGCTGCTTGGGGAAGGAGGGTGGTGAAGGGAATGAAGCTATTTTTCCTATTGATTGTTTAATTGCACCAGAGGCTGTTTGTCCAAGGCCACTGGCCAAGAGCATTATGTTCGTGGCTAAAGTGAGGTTGGGCAGGTTTCCATAGCCTTTCCTAGTGTTAAACAAGACAACCCGTAAAGCTCAGCCAGGCTATAGGAATATGGTGTATGTTGACTTTTGCTAGCCAGCTGTACCCTAAAGCGCCACGGCTGATGGGATGATGGTTTTCTAACTCTGAATCATTGCCTCTAGCTCGGTCTTTAGTTCAGGATGCACAACTCCTCTGTGTAGCCTGGGTCAACTGCGGGGCGTTATTCGAACGGTAACTATTGCCGCGGGTCATCCGTATCGTGGCCTGGGTCCCTTTCAGCTGGACACTGGACTCCTTCAGTTTGGCTGGGGTGATTCCTAGTTCTCCCCGCCTCCCCACCTAAACCCCCTGCGCACTCCCTTCCCAAGGCGACCACCTGCGCCGCCCCACTTACCATCTGCCCCGCGGGGAGGGCTCCCCGGGGTAGCGGAACCCTCCCTGCTCCCGGGCGGCTCTGGGGGAACTCGGTGTTTGCCTCCAGCCCTTCGCTGCTGGAGAGATCAGGTTCCTCCCCTCCTCCCCCTCCAGCTCCGGCCGCCGCCGCCGCCGCCTCCTTCTTGCATGACACAGCAGAACCGCAGCTGCCGCAGCAAGTCCCAACCATCCGCCCAGGAAGCGCCGCAACCCGGACTCGGGAGGGGCGGAGAGGGAACCAGCCTGGGGCCACCGCCGAGGGGGATTCTTGCCCCCACTTTGCGCCACACACTCTTTTCCCAGCTCAGGGGCAAGGGAACAAAATCAGGCTGAAACCGACCAGGCCAAGCCCTTGAGGGAAGCTGGGGTTCGGCGTGCTCAGGGATGGGACCAGAGAGAAGGGTGTGAAGGAGACCCCAGTTGAGGCAGGACATTGCAGGTAAAGAAGGGGAAGAAGAGGCCGAGAAGTCGAGGGCCAGACTGTGAAGGAGAATAAAGGAGGTCAAAGAGAGGTAAGGAGGTAGAGTTGCTGAGAAGGGAGAGCGAGCAGGGAAGGGGAGGAGGGGACCTGCTGGGGAAGGAGGATTGGGAGGGAATATATGGGGAGGCTTGAGCTAAGTATCCAGGCAGCACAGGGCTGAATTGGGAGGCAAAGGCAGAAAAGCGGAAAGGGATAGAAGAATTAGGCTTTAGATAGCAAGGTAAATATTGGGGGACATATTAAGGAATCAGAAAGGATGTAGTGGAGATCATGCATCATGGCTGATGAGGGAAACTGATGAGCTGGAAAGAGATACAGTCAAGGCAAAGCCGAAAAGAAAGCATGATCTTCCGTTCCATTCTTCAGTTTCCTATAAAGTTTTTCATAATTCTGCCAAACCAACAGGGAGTTTTCCTTACAAATGGAAAAGCATGAACTAAAACATAGAAAAAGCCGTTTAGCTTAGATTTACAGGATAAAATCTCATGGTCCACCCAATCTTTAAGGCAGAGATTTAGGATTGGGGGTTGTGATTCAATAACACTGAAGGCACTCAAAGCTGATATTACAGTTTCCACATCACTGGACTTAAGTCTTTCAAAGTTTTTGTTAAATGCTTCAGTTAAATGCTAGAAATGATGACAAAATCATTGGTTCAAAATGTCATAAAAAGGCATACACTTGCCTTTTTCTCTACACACACATATGCATGTATATGTAAATCTATATGTAATTTCTAGTGTCTAGCATGTCCGCAATGATTAAGGGGAAAATGTGTTTTTCTGATTATTTGATTTCCCACCAAACACACACTACGCATTTTACAGCAGATCAGCTGCTTCTCACCATTTTAAAGAATGTGGTCAGAAAAGTAATGCAAAAACTGCCACTGTGGTTTTGTCTGTACCTTCCAGGTCATATCGTCGTACCTCACTTCCTGACACAAACAAGTTTTTACTGTTGTCAGCAACAAAGCCCTAATATAGCTGCGGAAGAGAAAAACTGCATTGCATTTGCCTCCTGCAAGCATCATCAACACAGTTACCGGAGGAATGTAATTCCAGAAAAGCTTGAAAGCTGGTGTGATGGTAATTATGTATCAAATGCCTGATTCTATTTCTGTTATTATTTTGTCATTTCTGATCTACTCAACAGCAGGCTGAACTCGCAGAGGGACAAATCCAGTTTTTCTTTTTCCCTTGGTAAAATTTAATCGGACCTGATACAAAACTCATTGCTCTTGGGGAAAATAAAGTAGGAGCCACGAAATGTAATTTTAACAGAGCGTGGGTTTTGTGACTGTAGGAAAGGATTTAAGGACGCTCCTTCTGTTCGGTTTCCTATGTAATGAGAAAAGGCTACACGCACGCACAGACGCCACAGCTCCCGGATGCTGTGGCTCACTCATCTGGGCTTCTGCAGCGCCAGAAGCCCCTCCGGGATGCTGCGAGGGGCTCTCGGTGGGTGGTGGTACAAACGCTGCGGCCGCTGCCGCCAGTCCTGCCGCTGCTGTTGTTGCTGCTGCAGTCACGTGGGAGGCCCTTTAAGTTTCCATAGAGAGGCCTCTCCGGTGTCACATGATGGACATGATATAATGAAACAACATTGTGGAGAGGAAAGCATTAGGGGAGCCCACGGCTACAAAAACAAGTGAGTGAGAAGAGGTGGGAGGAAGAGAAACTACGCCACCTCCCCTGCAGCCGAGCTGCACGCAGCAGCAGCCCGCGGGAAGTGGGCGACGCCGGGGGGGAAGGGAGACCCGGTCCCCAGCCCCGGCCCGGGGACCCTGCTGCCCACCGCAAAGAGAACAACTTTTAGCCGGCAGCCTCGGCCAGCACTGCACCTGTCTCCGGAGCCTCCATCGCTCCTCGTGATGATCAAAGGGGCATTCTAGAAGAATATGTTCTACAAATATACATGCGCATCATTTCCCCCCTTGCGTCTCGCTCCGGAGGAAGGAAAGAGAAAGGGATTTAAGCAGCAGCGTGTGTTCAGCCCCAAGGTAAGTTCTGGAGGGTGGGGAAAGCCGGCCCAGCAGGACTTTGGTATGGGAATTTTGTTCTCCGTTTGGACCTCTCGAGGTGAACGAGGCATCCTCTCGCTGCTGGCGAGGCGGAGGGTTCGATGGTCCAGCAGAAACATTTCCACTGTGGACTCTGTTATTTCCTCTTTCGCACGCCCGGCGGTCCCACCCTGGGACTCCCCGGGGTCCCTCGCCTCTCCCCGGAAGGGGCCGCAGGTCCCGGCCGGGATGTTGGCGAGCCGCGCGAGGGAAGGTAGGGGTTGTGGCGTTATCCGGGAATGCCGAGGCGATTTCGCCATGTTTGTGTTGCTAAGAGCACTTTTTTCCCCTTTGAGGTGGCTTGATGCCACATGGCTCCTCCGGAGCTGCTGCCGGTTTGAGAGAGTGTGTGTGTGGTTTTTTTTTTTTTTTTTCAATGTCCGCATTCCAGCTAATGTTGCGCAGATAAAATTCAAACTTGAGGTAAACAGAAGAGGAGGAGGAGGGGAGGGAGGGGGGAGACTGTTTCCATTTCGAGATCCCACCTCTTCACTCCGCGGAGACTAACATCCCGAACCTCGAGAGCACTCGCTCCGTTCTCCCACCTACCCTACCTTTGCTGTCGACCAGAAATAAGGCGGCGGCGGCGGGGGGCGGGGTGGGGGGGAGTGCTCGTAGAGGACGCGGTGTCTGGGTTCTAAAGGCAAAAACAGCCCCTGGCACCCAGGCCTTTGGCCACCTCCCTCGTTCCGCCGAGAGGGACGGAGGATGCAGTGCTGTGCTCTGGAGCTGGGGGACCGGAGGACCACTCTCCCGGGCGGGGCCGGGGTGCCTGATTCCCCTCTCACTCCTTCTTACTTTAGGGAACTGGACGGCGTCGCTTCCAACACACCCCCGCCCCCCCGGCGCAGGTTCCAGAAGGCGGGCTGGGTGGGTCTCCAGGTTTCCAGAGAGCGAGTGGCGTAGCAGGTGTGTGGTGGGCATTTGTATTCTACAAGTCTTGCATTTGGTGGGAAGACGTGGGGAGTCTTAAAGCGAGTGGATGGTCAGAGCTGCGTCTTTTTTTTTTTTTCCGACTAGGGAGAAAAATCAAGACCACCCTCCACCCCGTTTTAAATATCTGATTCAGCTCGAAGCTAGGCTGAAGGGTGAGTGGAGATGTATAAGGGTGAGGGGTGAGCTTCGTCATGTGTAAAACTAGGCTTCTGACAGCTTGTGGCTACCCCCGCCCCCGGGGCGGAAGATGTGGGTTGGGGGGGTCCGAGAGGGGTGATGTCCCTAGGGGTGGGAGCAGCTCGGGGTCCCGAAGTGCGCCAGGGTCCGCAGCCCAGTCGGGGGGGAGTGCCGGGGCTGGAGGAGGCGGCCACGTGAGGAGGGTCTGCGGAAGCGGCGGAGCTGAGAGATGGGGGTGAAGTGCGTAGCAGAGTCGTGACCGGGGCTGACACGAAGCAGCCGTGGGCGGCAGGCCGAGGAGGAGCGGAGACTCGCGCGGGCCCGACCCCAGCGCCGTGGCGACGGTTTTATTCCGAGCCGCGGCCGGAGCCTCCCACGCAGGGCCGGCGCCCTGTCCGCGGGTGGGTGCGCACGCCAGGGC
>NW_020837949.1:21385422-21555422 GCF_003676395.1 Aethalodelphis obliquidens
CGCCCCCGCTGCCCGGCCGGCCAGCCCTCTCTGTTTTTGTTTTGATGGAGCCCGCGTGCAGCTGGCGCGTGTCGAGTCACGTGCCGTGGGCTGGAGGGGGCTGGGGCGCGGGAGGCGAGGGCGTGGTGACGCACGCGTCTGGAGGGCCGGCAGCCCGCGGGGGGCCGTCGCCAAAGGGGCGAGGGGGCGTGTGCCCCAGACAGATCCGGACCGCGCCGAGTGTCAAGGCCGCATCTGGTGGAGTTTGTGGGAGTTGATCCTCGGTGAGCAGTATGCGGACGTGGGTGTAAGTCCCACCGCCCTTTAAGTTCGTCGTCACAGCATCTAGGCGATCCTGGTCCGTTCGGGCTGGGGGGCGGGCCTGCGCTGATTCAGTTAGATATCGAACAGTGTGTCGGTGTGTGTATCGGTGGGCATACGGAGACCTCTATGTGGTTCTCAATCCAGGCTGCACGTTATAAGCAACCGGAGCGCTTTAGAAAGAACTCCGATTCCCGGCCCAATCGAAACCAAATCCAAATAGGTCCTAAACATAGTGTATTGAAAAAAAAAAATCTCCCTAAGTATTTTTGATGCACGGTGAGGCATGAGAACTTACAGAGGTAACTAGCTTGCTGGATGGAATAGATAGCTGCCAAACCATCCGTCTTTAGGGATGAAATAGCTAACGTATTGATCTGTCACTAGATAGGCTAACTCTGTGCCGATGTGGGGACATACTTGATGAAACATTGTAACCTGTTTTACAGTTGGCGAAATGGAAGCTCAGGAGGTTAAGTAAGAGTTGGTCAGTGATAACCCATAACTAGTACCCAGGGAGGCTGACTCCAGAACCCATTCTTTCAATCATTATATATGCTGCACTGGAAATCTCCCTTTACCTAAGGGCCACGTGTTCGTGCGAATAGGAATATTTTGTGTTTGCCTAAGGACCAGCCAGTTTATCTACATATACTTGTATATGTATTTTTATCTGCAAAGTCTTGTTTGTACCAAAGGGAGGAGAATCGCTTGGTAAATTCGTTAAGGCCTCTAGGCTGCTAACATTTTCTAGAAGTTTATTGTGAAGAGAGGAGAGAGGATCCCAGTAATTTGAAGAGAACTGATTCTGTGGAAGTGTTTGGTTTTGTTTTGAGACTTGAACATACGTGTAAAGTGAAGGGGAGTGTCCAGAAGATGCAGATAATTTCCAAGGATTTACACGAGCAGCCACAGAAGTCCTTTAGGTTGCTGGACATGATATAGTTTTGTTGGTCATAGGCTGGTTGTAGCAGAAAGTGCAAGGCAGTATACAGAGTAGCAGAAGTTTTGCTATGAAAATTTGGGAGGAAAAAGCAACTACTCTGGTCTGGAGTACAGAAGTGTTGCTTCTCCATCCTCCTTCTTTTATTTATTTCATTTGCTTCTCTGTCAGATAAACTCTTATTGGGAATATTTAGATGCGGGGGTAATCCATCTGTTTTGAAAATGTGTTCATTGATATATACTCTAAGGATATTCCAAATAAAACAGGCAACAGAGGTTTTTCCCTGAAAACAAAGAGTTCCAATTACAATGTTTTTGTGACCGATACGTATTATTAAATGGTACTGTGTAACAAAGAGACATGTCTTTATTCCTACTAATGATTGCTGTCTAATATTGTTAGCTGTATGGCAGACATAGGCAAATTACCTATCAAGTTTTTGAGATTGGTTTTCATGTTACTTGCAGTTTTGGTGAGGAAAGCTTATAGACCCACCAGGGCAAGCTTGACATAACTGCGAGTGGTCACGTTCTGGCATGGAAATAGCTCTCTAACCCCATCTCCCTCCCTCAGTTGTTGTCTCCATCCCTGTTGACCACCAAAGATACTTTAATCCAGCATTGCCAAACCACTTGTGGTTCCTTTGCACAGCTTTGTCTTCTGCTCCTAGGGTGCCTCCTTTAGAAATTTTCCCCTGATTTCTCCTCGAAAGACATTTAAAAATATCCTCCTGTGTCACCTTTATGCCTTGCACGTACTTGTCTCAGTGCACTTTTCACAGCATATATTGTTTTTATTTATACGTTGGACACCTCTACTAAATTGACTTCATAAAAGGTTGAAATGGTGATTGTTTATTTGTGTATCACTGGCACACAGTAGGCACTCAAGTTTGTTGCGTCAGTCTAAATTGAATTTGAGTTGCATTATTTGGGTTGATCACCCATCTTCATTCTTAACTGTCCTCACGTCTGCTAGCTACTAGGCTAAAAGCACACGTCCTTGCACAGAGAATTCAGAGTACCACCAACACATTCTAGTAAAAGGAATAGGAAGGAAGGGGCTAAATGTAATCAGGTTTTCACTTGTTTCCTAATTTTATTCTCAATTCGCCAGTTGTTTACTCATGTACACTGGGAGAGATGTTCAACATTATCATTTTTCAACTTATTTAGGAAGAAAGAAGTGGCACTATATTACCGATGAACATGCTTTTTATGTGTAGTAGCAGAATACGGATGCATCATCACATTTTATTACACCGTAATTTTCAGATTTAGTATTGCAGAGGTATTTGTAGAACAGCACTGTCCCACAGAACTTCTGGGATGATAGAAAGGACTTACAATGATATATTTATAATGACTTATAAGTGGTAGCCACTAAGCATTTGAGGCTAGTGAGCCACTTTAAATGTGGCTAGTGTGCCATAGGAACTGAACTTCTCATTGATTTAAATGCAAATAGCGACAAGTGGCGGGTGGCTACTGCACTGGACAGCACAGTTATAGAGGATTTGCTTAGCTTTAAGTCTAGTGTTTGATAGGTAAACATTAGCTTACAGTGTTCTGCCTTTAAAAGAAAAATTTTAATTCATTTTGTAGGGCATAGCAACATGCTTCCCGTTCATAGATTATAAGGTGTTTCCAGGGTGGTATTTTTGACCTTTGTAAGGCCTTCATATTGTAGCAGGTTTCTGTGTTCTGTGGGCTTTTCATGTGGTTCATGTGGTCTCCCATTTTTAGGAGCAGAGTGGAGTGATTATGAGTCATTATGATTTTGAGTAATTATTTGAAAAATCAAATGGAATTGAGCCCTTGGTGTATAAACGGATTGGAAGTCCCGTGAGCTTAATCAACACTTCCCTAAAAAAAAAACCTAACACTTCCCTAAGATGTTTTTTGAAGAGCAGGCGCTACGTTTGTCTTGCTGGCCATATATTTCCAATGTCCTTGTATAGTACCTGACACATAGCAAGTGCTCAGAAATATTTGTTAAATGAAAGTACGTTCAAATAATTTAACCCCTCTAATTCAGCCTCAGAGGGTGTGTTGTGGAGCTGAAGAGGAGGCCTAGAGTCAATAACTACACTGTAATTTACAGTTCTTCCGAGGAATGAATGCAGTCTCTCCAGGGGCACTCTCCTTAACTCAGTGACTTTGATTCCTCTTCTGTAAGTATATATATAGCAGGAATTGTTACCCCTAATTAATGACAGAGAAAAATAAAGTCACAAGAAGATTTGGGGGTTGGAAGTGTAAATCAAATCAAAGTAGTTGTTTCTGTTGCTTTGTGCGCTTGTTTGTGATTCTTCCTCAAAGAAATAGTCATGCGCTGAGCCATGTTAGTTGGTTTGTGAAATCGAAGGTAATTACATATGTTAATAGAGTCTGAAAAGAGGACTGAAAATAGCTCTTGTATGGCATGACATTGAGAAAACAGCTTCTATATGAGAAACAGGAATGGAAACCTTTAAACCTCTAAATCTCCGTCTGTGGTAATCCTAACACCCAAGTGATAAACGTCTCGAAGAGGATATTTTAAAATGTAAATAGAAACAGATGTTTAGTTGTTCAGATAACCACTACCAGACTTCGAAATATTTATATAAAAAGGTATGAGATACATCAAACATCTGTTTAGAGCAAGAGCCCTAAGCGGAAAATTGTAGATTTCATTTCACGTGGTAGATGCTATATTGGTGGGTTGATGACGCAGCCCCATATGTGGCCTGGTACTTGTAGAAGATGATACAGACTCTCCTCTCAGTGCTGTGCGTCATACTTACCTAGCTTATGGGGTTATGTGTGGCTGGATTATAGGCCTGTCATCATTCCTGGGACACAGGCTAGGTTCCTATCATTCTGCCACTATGTGTTGCACATATGAAAACTAATTTTAAACTAGGGTAAGTAAAACATAATTGAAAATATAAATCTGTTGTCTAAAAAAAATCATATGATATATTCCAAAATAAAATGTAAAGTTTTTTGAGGGGGATCTTTTAGCAGTTTCTGGCCTCTTAATCCGTTATGACTGCTTTCAAACGCCTTTGGTGTGTGAACCTCTTTGGTGGTGGTAGTGGGGAGCCCCCAAACCAAAAACAGACTATCAACCATGTGTCCCATAAATTCCTACTGTTGCCCTCAAAACGGAACCAAACACAACCATAACAAAACAAAACCCACCACTGCTGTCAGCAGCAAAAGTTAGCCCACCCAACCAAACGAACAAATAAGAAAGCCTGTGAGATTTGAGTTGTTGCTTTTGTGGAGAGGCCAATAATGTGAAGCCTCTTTTTAAGTATTAAATGTGAATTACTCGTGACAAAAAAATCTATATCTGCCTGTCTAAGTATTTAGCAGTGCTATAAGAATTCCTGCTTGTGGTAGATCAAGATGTAGTCAGCCTAGAAGATCCTGTGTGGCTACTTGGATTTAGGTGTATAGTTTAAGAATCGTTTTGAAGTTTTATTGAGAACTGTCTTTAAGTGACCTCGGCCACTAACTTTGGTATAAGAATTGAAGGAAGTTGCTGGCTTCATTTCTTTCTCATCAGTGGGGTGGCGGGATTGGGTCAGTGGTTCTCAAACTTCAGTGTGTGTAGAATCACGGAGGGCTTGATAAAACCGAGATTGCTGGAACCCACCCCGGAGTTTCTGACTCAGTAGGTCTAGGGTGGGCCTAATGATCTGCGTTTCTTACAAGTTCCCAGGTGAGGCTGATGTTGCTGGTCAGGGTGTAGGATTTGATCATCTCTTCTAAAGTTCTATGATTCTATGCCTGTTTTTTCTACCTTTTCAAGTTGTAGCACCTACCCTTGGACTTCTGCAAAATTATTTCATTTAAAGATTGCTATATGGCGAACTGAGGTTTAAAAGTTTAAAATGGATTAAATTAATTTTATTTTGAGAGTTTCTTCAGAATCTCATATATTTTGCAAAAACTCTGCATCTGTTAAAACTCACATTGGGATTCTTACCCAATAGTGGAAGCCTCCAGTTAAAACATATTGAAATATTACTGATGTTATTAAATGACAAAACTGTTTGCTGCTTCCTAAACCTAAATGTTTAGGTATCAAATCTAACCAAGTGCCTCTTAATATACAGCTATGGAGTATGATCTATCACATTAGATAATTGTGAACTTACTAAATAAATGGTTTTTATGAGATGCAGTTCTTTTCCTAGTTAAAGCTAGTCTGTGGGTCCATAGTGGGTTCTGATAGCATTAACCTGGGCATTGTCCTCTGAAGATAACTGCCTCGTAGAAGACTCCTGGTTGCAGGAATGAGATACGCATCAGGAGATAAAGAGTAAGCCAGGGCATGGCCCTTCCCTATTTTGAGGACTTTGGGGAAGAGTGGAGGCTTTGCAGTTTCTCAGTGAAGGGGCTCTGGGGCTGGAATCTGGTAGGAAGGCAGTGGAGATGCCAAGAGATGTCTTAAAGCAGCCCTTGCAGAGCAAGCACACTGTTCTCACCCAGAGTATATGTTTATTTTGCTAGGCTGGGGTCAGGGTGGAGGGGGAAGAAGGGGAGGATTGACGGGGAGGACTTCAGGGAGGGCTTCATGGAGATGCCAAGGCATTCTAACAGGTGGTGCTCTGGAAGCATTCCAGATTAAACTAGACTCCCAGAGTCAGAATGATTCAAGGCTGAAGTGACTGGAAGTGAGGTTTGACAGTACATTTTAATATGAGTGAATTTATTGGAGAAGAAAGAGTAAGATTTGGAGGAAAATATAATCTTATCTGAGAGCAAGGAAATAAAAAAGAAGAAATGGGTAAGGAGTAAGGAATGGGAGGATGACAATGAAAGGTTTTAAGTATTAAATGTTCTAAACCTTTTTGTGGGTATGTCAAGGCTAAGTAATAGCACAGGTTTCTTTTGTTAGAAAATAAATTAATGAGTTTTCCTTTTCATTTCCGGTGAATCCTTCAAATTATCACCAGATGCTATTACTTGACTTAAATCAAATGCCTTTGCAAAGTTATGCCCAGAATTCACGCAGTGCTTACATTTTTAGATTGCTTTATGGTCGTTAACTAGTTTAAATCAAATTCCTGGAAGGCACACGTGGTGCTTACTATGGATGTGTTTTTATGGATTAGGAAACATCATTTGTGTAGCACAGGCCACAAAGCTGGGCTGAGGCCACGAAATCTCCCTGCTTTGCACATCTAGCAGTTTAATTTTTTCTTGAAATTCTTTATTTTCTGACTTCTTTTATAAAATGGTTGCATATTAAATCTTAGAGTTGATTTAGCATCCATATAATTGATTTTAAACTATATCTCATGGATGCAGCCTTAGATTTTGATCTACTGCTGATTTCTTTGAAAAGAACTGCATGTGATTTGTTATTTAGATCTGCAGTCATTTCTTGACTGGAATATCTGTGGTATAATCTTCGTAACTAAATCTGTGAAGCAGTTTTGGATTCTTTAGACTTGGCAGTTTGAGGCTGGGATTGGCGGTCTACATGACAAGAGTGCTGGGGAAGGCCCATGGGCCCGTTTTCACTGAGCAGCCAGAGGGAGGGAGGTGCAGCTGTGTAATCCCCACCCTCGATCTCTCTTCGTTGGTTCTCCACCCGCATCCCCACCCCCAGTACCTTTGAAAACCTTCCTGTGCTTTAGGGAGTTAAGACACAACACACTAGCACTTGGCAACATCTGTCTTTGTCTTCCCACATCTCTTGAGGTTCCTGTCTTCCAGCTTCTGACATTACTGTTTCTCTGACAGCCAGGTACCTGGTCTCTAGTTGACCAGAGTCACCCATGGATGTCCTTTATGGCCCTACCTCTACGTGCTTCTTCCTTTTCCTTCTAGGTCTGTGCTGTGGCTGATCTTATTTAGTTTGGTGGAAAGAGTATTGAGGTTAGAATAATGTTACTATCTCTAATAATAATTAGTGTGTACCTGCCTCTTTGGATGCTGTGCTAAGGGCTCTATATTCTTTCCACTAGGGTCTAGTTCCCACTCGCTACAGAACTTGGGAGAGTGTCCAAGTCTGTGCCACAGGCTGCTTGTCTGTAAAATGAGGGCTTGGTAGAATGTGGAGTAAGGTGTTCTGGCCCTAAAGTACTGTGATTGAGTTTTTTCCCATTGTAGTGGGATGGTAAACCCTCACAGGAGTACTTTAGCTTTTTGAAAGATCCATGTTAATCAAGACTGGCCTCAGTGTAGGGGCGTTGCTTCTGAGTCCCAGGATCAGGAGATCAGGGACTCCTTGAAGTTAGGGATGGGTCTCAAGGGCACCCTTCTCCATACTTGTACTATCTACATCAGAACACCTGGAAATTAATTGAACCTGAACACTCCAGTTTGGAAGGGTTGTTGACCCCCAATTTGGAATATTCTTCTGCTGCTTTTCATCTCCATGATAGAGGCACTGGGCGATATCTAGACCACTAGGGGAGTTTCTGGGAACCTGCTTAATACTTCTGTTAATTCTTGTACAGCTCATAAAAAAATGCTACCCCAGGTCTTTCTCTTGCAAAATTGTACGTGGTCTGTGACCTTGAGTGCTTGTTTCCTATTTGCAGGGGAATTTTTGTTAGTACTGAATCTTTTCATAATGTTCACAACCACACTTATCTGCTCATTGTCAAGGCCATTGACAACTGTTTTGCTTTCTGCTTTTATACTGATGTATCATGCATTCATTGCACATATTGTCCATTTTCTAAAAACCTACGATTATCTGTTTTTGTTTCTCTGTGTTTCCAGAGAGATTAATCATTGTTAGCTATGCTAGGAACACTTACTTTGTTAGCTTTGTCCTTAGTGTCACTAATATTTCTTCAGCTTTTTCTAATTTTTAGCTTTTCAAAACTGTGTAATACCTACTTTTTATAGGCTGTGCCCCAAAAGAATTTGTGAGGGCTCTTCAGTCTTTAGTGATTATTGCCTGAAAACGCAGGTACTTGATAGCAACAGGTGAAAAGTATTTTTAAATAAAATGCCATTCATAGCCTTTCTTTGGATTTCATCTTTGAAATCTGTTGTCTGTTTTATGCCTTGTAGTTGTTGAAGTTACTATGCAGGCTTCTCCTATTTTTACGGAAAAAGATACCAAAATCCTCCTTTGCTCCAACTTTTAAAGCGTTCAAAATTAAGATTCCTTCTGCTATTAATTTAATTCTTCTGAAAAGGAACAGAGGAGTTTGTTCTTTGCCGTGTGTATATCTTTGTTACTACCTAACTAGCAGTTTGGAACAAAGACTTCGTTAGCTTTGTGAATCAATAATCTGTTTAGTCATTTCATGTCAACTGCAGAGTATTTTGAAGATACATATTTTTCGTAATAGAAGATCATTTGAGATCCTAAAAAACAAATATTTCCGACAACAGATTTGCTTTAAAAAGATTTTTAAAGTGATCATCTGTAGAAGAAACCATGCCTTATAATAGCTGCGTTTTCTTGTGTGTGGGGGGCATGATGGTGGCCTGATATCCTAGGCTCCTTCTGTGTCCGAGGTCCCAGCCCTTTGATTGAGGAAGGGGCCCGTGTGGTTTAGGGACGACTGCAGTGGCATCCAGAGGATATGACTGGAAATGCCCTCCTTCGGACTGTATTTCGTTGTTGTCTCTGGACAGCACCGGTTGAAAGCACTGAATTGCATTTGTATAAATACACATAGTACTTGGTAAAACATCTTTGTGGTCTTTCAGAGTTGAGATACAAGCTCTGGAAAAATGACTCATCAGAACATGTCAGGTCCTGGACATTCCTGGTAAACAGTGTAGTGTATTGTGGATCATGGCTTCTTCTGTGTTACTGTTCATGCATTGGAATCCTAATCCTCGACGTGGAGACTAGGAGCAGGCGCAAGTAAACGTCTTCTCTGGGCAGACCTTCTGTCCAGAACTGAACGAAAGGCAACGAACGAACAAGAACACTTAAAGATGTCTGCAGTCTGTCTGAAGGCTTGTGGATACTGGCACCCCGTGTCCTTGGGGTACTGACAAGCCATTTGGGCCATTCCTCTCCTTGTTTATCTCCTTTCTTTCTGTCTTCCCATGTTCTTTACTCTCTTGATTTCCTTCCTTTTTTTTTTTTTTTTTCCTTCTTGGGTTCTTTTCTGTTTCTTTTGTTCTTCTTCCTTTCCCTTTTGTCTTTCCCATTCACCGTATGAATAGCCAATAACAGCTGACAGTTCCCACAGGCACTTTTTTAGCCTGACTAAATGGCAGCTCAGAGCCAAAGACAGGTTTTACTATGACAAGATGCTGGTGCAGACTTTCTAAAGATTTGAGTATGTTTATACAGCGGATGCCATGCTGAATGGAAAATACATGTGAAATGTATGACTTCCCAAACTCTTTAGGATATTTAAATAGGCATTCAAATAGGTTTTAGCTTGAAGTTTAAATTTTGTGCTGAAGGACATGCTGCCAAAATTCAGGTAATAGTAATCATATAGATAATGAATTTCAGGATTCTTTGTATTTTTGAAATTTTTGGTAAACAAAGATGTGGTTTGGGTTACAATAATGTTTTTAAATTGCTTAAGCTGTAACTAAGTTTGGTATAAAAAATGTGACTGCATCAGATTTGTGTTAAATACACAACTATTACTTATGCCACTGTCAAGGATCAGAGTATATTCTAGCTCTGTGGGGGCTTCAGAGCTAATTTAATTTAGTCTTCTTATTCTGTAGATGAGACAGTTTACTTAATTTTACACACCTGGTTAGTGGCATCGCTGACCACAGTTAGGCCTTCCACTTCCCTATCCACTCTGTTTTTTTTGGACAGAAAGTTAAATTTATGAAATTTAGACGTAAAATGGACAGAGAAGCCTGGGAAGAGTATATGAGTTCTAAACCTAGCTTGACTTTCATTTGCTAGTGATGGGGTGTTGGACTGGGTGTTTAACCTCTCTGGATCTCGTTTTTTTGGAGGGTTGAACTTAAAGATCGCTTGCAGGTCTGTGACTTGTACTCAGGTGAGAAAAACGAAATAGACTTAGAATCTTCCTATTTTACATTTGTGCAATTTCAATTTGTACAATTTCAATTTGAGTCTTATTTCAAGAAGAAGCACTCCTAATTTTTAGTAGGTATCATTTGTATGTTTTCCTATTATCAACTTTTCCAAAGTGTATTGTTGTTAGACACAGGTTGTTGTCTTAGTCAACATGATAGCTGCCTCTGGCATCACCTTGATTAACTGAGGTAAATACACATTCAGAGGCTGGTCTCCCTTAGTTTCAAACTGGTGGGAGATTACCATGCAGGAATATTCCATAGACAGATGACTGAGAGGTGCTTTTTTTTTTTTCTCCAAATTGTTGACAGTTTATTACAGCGTTAGAGAGTAATGTCAAATAAATAAAATGTAAGAGAATTGGCTACTCTAACTTCTAGAGTTGCTTTATTTGGGATTGCGGAACAGGTTTTTCCGTTCTCAGTAGGATAATCTGTCGTTGTGTCGGCGTAGACAGTTGTGGCAATCTGAAAGGACAGGAAAGGTGAGATGGGTTTTCATGACATATTGGAGAAAAAGCTGAGGAGACTGGAGAAGCTTTTCTAAGAAGACTGAGCTTTGAGACCTTTCCCTCATTGCTTAGCGGTGGTTCCCTTGCCCTTCTTTGTTTGGAGAAACCTATTCTTTCAATAAACACTTTTTGAGCTGGGTGCTGTGGGAATTACAAAAGGATTATTCATCCAGAGCTTCATCCTCTAGGTATTTACTCTCTCGCTGGGTTCCCAATGCTTAGGCCCAGAAAAGATGCAGTAAATATCTGAGTGCCCCAAAGAGTGGCTAGACAAGGAGAGAGAAGGGAGAAGGACTCAAGCAGTAAGGGAAGACCCCAAGGAGCCATGACGTTTGAGCAGTTTGAGTTAAGAATAGCTAAAGAACTTGTTTTAATTTTCTTTTGGAAGAGAGTACGAGGGATGAGATTGGGTTAGGTTAGGACATAGGCCTGGGAGTTGGGAAATGACAATTTTATGTTTTAAGGTAGCAAATGAGGGGACCCTATGGGAGTACCAGAGCCTTTTTACTCCCTTTTTATTTTGAAGATGTCAAACCTTTAGGAAAACAGTACTATGACCACCTGTTTACTCTTCTAGATTAATCGGTTGTTAACATTTTGCCACACTTGCCTCATGTTCTGTGTATGCATGTTTTTGAATCAAATGTGGTGTATACATTTGTATTATTTTGCTTAACCACTTGAATATAAGTTACAGATACTATGACATTTCACCTCTAAATACCTGCTAAAGAGGACATTCTTCTGTATAACTACAATACAATTATCGAACCCAGCAAGTTTTGCATTGATATAACAACATGGTCTAGTATATAGAAAATATTTACATTTGGGGGTGGAATGTGTATTTATTTATTTATTTAAAATCAGGTGGACTTGTCAGGCACAATGCATATTTAATGAATTTGTGGGCTGAGAGAATAGGGCCATAGAAACTGGTTTCTACATATTTTAAAATTCCTGTATAGCCATTAAGATAGAAGGAGGAAGCTCATTGTACTCTGTTATGATAGATCCTTGAAGATACAATCTTAGATAAGAACAAGGCATAGAAGAGCATAAAGAAGAATTTATAAACAGCTGTGAATGGATGGATGGATGGATAGATAGAAAGAAAGAACATCTCTGGAAGGATAAAAAATGAACTATAACATTTCATGCCTTTAGGAGAAGGAAGTAGGTAGCTGGAGGACAGGGAGCCTTTTCCCTGAATACTCTTTTTTACCTTTTGAACTTTGAACATATTATTTATTAAAAAATAAATAGTAAGTAAGCATAGACTTACATTGGTACTGTTATTAACCTTGTAGGGTGTAGGGACAATACTTCTCTTTATGTCTTAAAGAAATTTGGAGAATGAGACCTGATGGAGGAAATTTTTTATCTTTTAAATTTTGAAGTTTGATGTTTGTGTCACTTAATGGAAAAAGATGTTCCTGGTGTAAGAATATATTTTTTTCAGGAACTGCTGGTGTGGAGAGAAGGGGACTTGGTGGGGGTCTGGTATCTAGAAAGTCTGGGAATTCTGTACAGGAAACACCAAGGAAGATGTAGAAGGAGTTTGTTTATTACTCTTGAATAATTTTTTCCTCCTCTAAGAATGAGAAACAAGAAGAGAATTTTGTAGTTTGTTTCAGTAGAAAAGTACAGAAGATGGCAAAGGGGACGCAGAATTTACATTGCATATATATATTCATGCCGCCTTTGATGATGAAAGAAGATAAGTACATTAAAAAAGCTGCTAAGAGAAAATGAACATTTAGGAATAAGGGCTGGCTATTTTCTTTATTTTTAAGAGATTCTTGGGTTTTACTGAAGATTATATGAAGATTAAAAGAAAGCCGTACTGAGTAAGTCCTAGAAATCTATGTTATTGGTAAATTATTTCCATTTGATAGTAATTTGATTATTTCGTGTGATCGTTTTGATGTAATTATATGGTGAATTTGTGTGATATTTATGCTTAAAAATTACTTTTGAAGCATTTTGAAATATGTTGCATGAAAGTTTAAATTTAATTTGAGTTAACTCAGCCACAATTTTTTTTTCTGTTTTTGAATGATTAACACAAAGGTGTCGATTGGTACTCAGTGCTGTTTCTCTTGAAGGCCAATATTTATTAATCAGTGAGTGTTGAATTGCTCCCAGTGTCCATTAGGCATCCTGTGGTTAATGGAGACAGATGGTCCACCCTTGATAGATGCTTCTGGAAAGTTAACATGTTAACAGTGGTAGTTACATTCCTGTCAGGGAGGGAAGCCGCTGACTGCTCAGGCAGGCCTTCAGGAGGAGGGAAACTCTGCGTGGTTTCTTGGGGTGTCTAGGGTGTGACCTTGCAGGTGAAGAATTTTGATTTTTATCAATTCATTCAGAGTTGATGAGGACTGTGAGACTGAACGATGTGATGAGTAAGCTGAGCAAGCTTACAGGCTTACGGGAGATTGGATATCCCAGTGAGGTAACTTGCCAAGGGAGGTGTACTGTGGTCAGTTGTAGACTGGTCGAAAGGGTAAAATTTGGATCATAACTTTACTTGGGAAACATAGAAATAAGATGGGGAAGAATGGGATCTTTTCAACTGATACTTTCATCAAGTCATGAGAATTTGATAGAGGACTTTTTTTCGCTCCAGGGGCTGTTCTACCTTAAAAACTGGGCCTTAAAGTCAGAGCATCTTTACTGTGTGGTGCTGAATAAAAACGAATTCTTCTCTGGTGTTCTTTGTAATTAGTTACCAAAAGCCCCATTACCCTGTGGCAGATATGTTACAATACAAAGGAGAGATAATAGTAATGATAATAATGAGGGCTTACCATGTGTTGGGCACTTTGCTAAAATGTGTTGTTGTTTTTTTTTCCTATTATTCCATTAATTGCACAACAGCCCTAGGAAATAGATAGTATCATCATTCCCACTTTATAGAAAATCAAAGCTTAGGAAAGCCAGGGCTTGGAGCCCAAGTTCAGAGCCAGGTAGCCTGACTCTAGAGAAGCTTATGATCTTAGCCACGTGTGATAGAATTTCTTTTGCACGTTTCAGCTTCTTTCCAGTTGTGTTTTCCTTAGGATATAACGTGGCCATTTGGAGACTCCTTATCTCTCAAGTGAACACTTAGGAAATACAGTTATTGTTAAAATATTTAAGCAGTAACTGTTAGCGTAGTTTCTTTTTGAAGATTGCTGGTCTTTATTTTATGGTAATTCTGAGTAGTAGTTTCATTTAGAGGATGAACCATTAAAAATGAAGAAGGTTGGGAAAAAAACAAGGATAATGCAAAGAAAAACTATTTTTACTTAGATTCATTTACTGTTAACATTTCCCGCATTTACTTTATCATTTGTGTATATTTTCTTGCTGTGTATTTTTGTATGTATATGTGTGTATGTGTATATTTTTTCTGAATCATTTGAGAATGTTACATATATTGTGGCCCTTTACCCATATTTTAGTGTGTATTTCCTAAGAACAGGAATTTTCACTTACACAACAGTAACTATTTTATAAATTTGTGTTAAAATATTTTCATCTGATCTGCTGTCCATATCACAGTTGACCTAATACTGTCCTTTATAACATTTTTTCCCCTGTGGTATAAGATCGAGTCTAGGGTTACATATTACATTTACTTGTCATATCTGTTTACTCTCCTTTCTTCTAGAATATTTCTACAGTTTGTCTTTTATCAGATCGACATTTTTTGAAGAATATAGTGCCTTTTTTTTGGGAAATAGTAGAAAATTCCTCCTTTTGTGTTTGTCTGAAGTTTCCTCATCGTTAGATGCAGGTTATGCGTTCTCAGCCAAATTTTCCTTTTCTTTCTCCTTATTTATTAAGTTTATTCTTTTTCAAAATCAGGAAATTACCACTGATACAATAATATTATCTAAATATAGGTCTTAGTCAGATTCCATCAGTTATTCCCCAAATGTCTTTATAGGAAGAAAATCCTGGGCCATACATTGCATCTGGTCGCCTTTCATCTGGAACAGTTTCTCAGTCTTTCTTTGTGTTTCATGGCATTGACAGTTTTGAAGAGTGCTAGCCAATTATTATTAGCATATCCTTCAATTTTGGTTTGTTTGAAGTTTCGTCATGTTTAGATTCAGGTTTTGCATTTCTGGCAGAAATGCTGCACACGGGACGTTGTGTTCTTCTCAGTTCATCATATTCAGAGGCACACAATGTCTGTTTGTCCTACTTCTGGGCATGTTGACTTTGATCCTTTGGTTAAGGCCCAGCCTGCCAGGTTTGACCAGTGTTACTCTTTCCCCCTTTTCAGACGATAACTATCTTGTGGAGTGATGTTTTTCATTAATAACCTGTTACTCCTCAGATTTTTACTTGTAGGCTTAAGAATCCATGGATGGTTCTTGCCCGACTCAGCCTTGTAATGGTTGCCCAATCGGATTTAAAATTTCATCATTCCCTCTTCATTTATTCATTGGCTTACTTCCACAAAGAGTGCTCCCTTATCTCTCATTTATTTATTTTTTAAAAATATCAGTTTAGACTCATGAATTCTTCCTTTACCTTATGATCCTTACTTATTTTGAAGCTCAAATTGTCCCAGCTTTGGCCAGTGGGAGCCTCTTCAAGCTGGCTCCTGCGTCCTTTCTGCATACCCCCACCGTGCTTTGACACATCCTTACTTTACTGACACGGAATGATCCTGCTTGTCTATTTTCTCTGCCTCAGCCCTGGAAGCGGCCATTTCTCCAAGGAGCTCTGCGTGAGAGTGCCTAGTTCTCCATATCCTGGCCAAGGGTGACTTTTCACACTGTTTAATTTTTGCCAGTCTGATAGGTCAGAAATAACATGTCAGTGTAGTTTTGATTCGTATTTCTTTTATAAGTGAAATTTAATATCTTTTCATGTGTTCATATACATGTGTGTATCTGTAATGTGTATACATGTGTACGTGTCTGTATATGTATGTGTGTGTATATTCATGTCCTTTGCCTATTTTTCTGTCAAGTTACTAGTCTTTTATTTCCTCAATTTTAAGAATTTTTTATTTATTGTGGATATCTGTGATATGATGCAAATATTTTCTCCTATTTTATCTATTGTCTTTGGTTAATGATTTTTTTGCCATGCAGAAAAAAATTGTTAAACATTTTTATGTAATCAAATTATCAGTCTTTTATCTTCCTGATTTTGAGTCATAGTTAGCACGCCCTTCCTTATATCAAGGTTGGAGAAGAATTCACCATTTCCCCACCTCTGGTACTTGTATGACTTCATTGTTTTACATTTAGATCCCTCATTCATTTGGAGCATATTCTTGTGTATGGTATGAAGAATGGACCTAATTTTATCTTTTTCCAAATGGCTGATCAACTGCTTCAACCATTTATTAAAAAGTCAGCTTTTGCCCCAGTGATTTTTAGACGCCCCCTTTATCATACACAGTACTAAAGTTCTATCTGTACTTCAGTCTGTTTTTGAACTTTCCATGCTACTCCACTGATTTGTCTGTCTACTTGTGGGCTAGTAGCACACTTTTCATTGAGAGGCTTTATAGTATAATTTCATGTCTAGTAGGACTAGTCCTCCCCTCTCCCGTTTGGTGTATTCCTGGCTGTTCTTGCACATGTAGTTTTAATACGCGGTTCAGTATCAATTTTCCAGCTTCAGTAAAAAGAATTATTGGTATATTTATGGGGATCGCATTACATTGATAAGTTAATTTACAACGAACTGACATTTTTATGATGTTGGCTTGTTCTCTTCCAAAATAAGAAATGTCTTCCTATTTGTTAAAGTCTTCATTTGTGTCTTTTTTAGGAATGTTTTAAAGTTTTCCTCAGATGGATTTTATACATTTGTTGTCAAATTTATTCTTAAATATTTTATTTTCTTTGTGAAATTTGAAACTTGCTTTTTTTTCACTTATTGTATCATGGCAATTTGAACAGGTCAGTACATGTAGACATATTTGATTTTTTGAAATGGATCTATGGTAGTCTGTTGTACCCTAATTTAATTTTTTCTCTGTTGATGTTTTTTATGTTGCTCCTGAGTTTTCTCTTTTATAAACAATGCTGTGGAAAATATCTTTGTACTTTTGTTTTTGCTTGCTTGTATAATTATATCTATAAAATAGATTCTTGGAAATGGAATTGCTTATCCATAAGCCATGTAGATTTTTTTGGTAATATATTCTACCAAATTATCGTCTCAAACTATTTGACACTTTTTAAAGTTTAAACTTTATTGTGTATGTCCTGTCTTTTTTTTTTTTTTTGCGGTACGCGGGCCTCTCACTGTCGTGGCCTCTCCCGTTGCGGAGCACAGGCTCCGGACGCGCAGGCTCAGCGGCCATGGCTCACGGACCTAGCCGCTCCATGACATGTGGGATCTTCCCGGACCGGGGCACGAACCCGTGTGCCCTGCATTGGCAGGCGGACTCTCAACCACTGCGCCACCAGGGAAGCCCCCATATGTCCTGTCTTAAAAGACATTCAAAACTTTTTTTTTGAAGGAAAGGTCATAAAAGTTAATTCTAAACAAAAAGTATATCTATGTATCCATTAATATGGGGAATATAAAGATAGCAAAGTCACGATTTCTCCCTTAAATAACTTACAGTTTTGGAAATCAGATATATGTTTATTTATATGCATTAGAAAACAGAAAAATTTCTTTGGTAGGTGGACTTTGAACTGAGCCTAAAAGGAAAGTGTTGAATTTAGATTAGTAGGCAGGGACTTCCCTGGTGGCACAGTGGTTAAGAATCCGCCTGCCAGTGCAGGGGACACAGGTTCAATCCCTGGTCCGGGAAGATCCCACATGCCGCGGAGCAGCTAAGCCTGTGCGCCACAACTACTGAGCCTGCACTCTAGAGCCCGTGAGCCACAACTGCTGAAGCCCACACACCTAGAGCCCATGGTCCATAACGAGACGCCACTGCGATAAGAAGCCCGCGCACCACACGAAGAGTAGCCGCCTCTCGCCACAACTAGAGAAAGCCCGTGTGCAACAACGAAGACCCAACGCAGCCAAAAGTAAATAAATTTATAAATTAGTAGGCAGAATCAAAGAAGGACGTTTCATGTGAGACTAGCATAGGCTAAAGAAGCAGAATTTTACCATGTCATGTGAAGTCAGTGAAATAACTGGCCTTAGACTGAAGCAGGTGTTTGTATTTAAAGATAAAGTCAGTTACTGGAAGACCTTGGGTGCCCAGAGAGTTTGGATTTGATCCACTTGGCAGCAGAAAGGCTTTCTGAATTAATAATCTATTGCCATGTAACAAATTACCCCTAAATTTAGTGGCTAAGAACACCAACAAGCATTTACAATCTCTTAACAATTTCTGTGGGTCAGGGATTTGGGAGCAGTGAGCTCTCTTGCGACATTCTATTCCTTAGAAGCAAGCCAGTAAGTTCAGCACGCATTCAAGGGGAGGGGCATTAGCTTCCACCTTTTAAGGAGAGGTGTGTCAAAGAGTCTGGGAGCATTTTAAAACCACCACACCATCTGTCTTCTGAAGAAGAAGAATGGCGGTATGATTTTGAAAAAGAAGAATACCATGGCAGAAGATTAATCTGGTAGCAGTGACAAAGATGAATTGAAGGAAGGGAGAAATAGGAGGTAGACCCGAGTGCAGTAATCCAGCGGTAGAGTACTGATGGAGTTAGTCGGGGGAGATGAGAGGGGAGAAAGTAGGGTGCACATGAGGGGTGCAGCACAACGAGAGAGAGGAAGATGTGAGTAAAAACAAATGCCTGCAGGATGATCAGGCATGTAATAACTGGTAAGAGAAACCAATTTTGAGGAGATAAAGGTGCTCGTCTGGTTTTAGACGTTCAAGGGGAAATTCCTAAGCAGTTGCAACATGAACCAGGGCTCATGTTGAAATGTCTAGCCAAAGAGGGAAACTTCACATTTGTCATCCCAGAAGTGAGGGTTAAATTCTTCAAGGGATGCGTATGCAGGGAGGCAGGCCAGAGCACTGAGGACCAAGCGTGGTCCCCCCTCAGGGGGAAAGCGTGGTTTGGAGTACAGTTAGGAAGAGGGGCTAGATCTATAGCGTTAGAGAAAGAGCCCTCTGTATTCCTGGCAGGAACAAAAAAGGTAAAGTGATCGAGAGCTTCAGATATCGCAGAATCTGAAGAGAATGATGTTTGAAATGAATGCATTTGCCTGTAAGATTATTAGAGGTGACAGCAGTTTAAGTGGAGTAGAACAATTTTGGAAATTGGATTATAACATTTAATTCGATGATTAACTTTTTTTTAAAAAGCGCCTGAAGTGGGAGGATGAATGGCTGGCATGCCTTTCATCACTTAGATTTTGAGATCTCACATCCTTCTTGCCTCCTTTTAGCACCACCAAGCCTCCCTGGAAGGGAACTTCTGCTCAGTTCTTGGACTGAGGGATGGAATAGGATTTTACTTCACTTGTTTTCAGGGACTCTTAACTGTGAGTGAAATCAACTTACTTTATAATTTTTTTACTTCACACGTTGTTTTTAACTATTCTCATCTGTGCTCTTCGCCCTCCTGCCTTCCTTTCCCTTCCCCCTGTTTGTATGACTTCAAGATCAGAACCAAGACAAGGGATCATCTGTTTTCCCTCCTCCTTACCTCCCAACTTTAAGTGCAGTTCTATTATTCATAGGTTTGTTTTTGTTTTTGTTTTTTGTTTTTGTTTGCGGTCCGCGGGCCTCTCACTATTGTGGCCTCTCCCGCTGCGGAGCACAGGCTCCGGACGCGCAGGCTCAGTGGCCGTGGCTCACGGGCCCAGCCGCTCCACAGCACGTGGGATCCTCCCAGACCGGGGCACGAACCCGTGTCCCCTGCATCGGCAGGAGGACTCTTAACCACTGCGCCACCAGGGAAGCCCTGTTCATAGGTTTTGTTAACTGAACTTGCAGGGATGATTAGTAAATATGATTAAGATAGCTGCTGACAAATGTAAATAGTAACTTGAAAGATGATTTTGTGTTCTTTTATGTTACGTTTCTGTACATGTATTTAATCAGTTTTCAAATTAGTAAAAATAATTGTCAATAAGATGGAACAAAAACGTGAAAATATTTTAAAAATTACTTTATGTGAGATAGTATATATCAAGATTTCTATAAGGATTTGAGATCAGATGGACCAAGGAATTATGTAGTAAAACACCGACATAGCCAGAAATGAAATCTGAGCTTTCTCTGCTCATATAGCAGAGAAATGTGTGATGATGATTATTTCAATTTTTTTTCTGATAGGGCTCTTTTTCCTTTAAGAATAACTTTGGGTCTTCTGAAGAACTAAAGAAACGAAACCAGTATATCAGTAGTAACTGTGCTTCTAAATTAAAGTGTAGACTTTATGCTATGAAAAAAAGTATTGATAAATTCTTTTTAGCACAAAAAGGTCTGACTGACATGGTAACGTCATATTTGAATAAATAGGGCAACATTAAATGATGTATCCTAGTTCTGCATTGTGCGTGGAAGGTGAGCCCAGGAAGAGCTGAAAGGGTCAGGGAGTTGGGGAGAAGGCCAGCAGGAGTGAGGGAAGTCTGAGAAACTTTGGCATGGAGAGCACAGATAAGAAGTGACTATTGAAGCGGCCATGAAAACATGGGCTCTAAACATGTCAATACTGCCATGACCGGTCTTACATATATTTTTCATTACATGTATTAAGTATTTCTTGTGTCAGTGGGTATGAGAGAGAGGGACAGACAAAAAGGGAGTGAGAAAGAGTGTCCTGGGAGGTTGACAATTTTGTTGTTTGTTTTCACAATTAAATGTCTGGATATATTTCCGAGGACTGTCTTGTGACTTTTACTACTTGTACTTGGGCAGTGGACAAAAAGTTAGTGTGGTTAATTGCTGTATTTTCCTTCTCCTGTCTCCCACCTGTCCTATCCCTTCCTCTTTCCCTAATGTTCTCTGAGACTCACTTTGGGCACCGTCAGTCCCAGAAGCTTCATCCAGTGGCCTCTCTCATACCCAGTTCCCCCCACTTGCTGGGTTCATTGTCCTCCTCTGGGCCCCTCCACTCCAGAATGTCCTGGGAATCACTCTGTCACTGGGCTCCTCCAACATGTTATATAAATGTCTGTTTATGTGTTTGTTTTCCCTACTAGAGCATGAACTCCTCAGTGGAAGGTGTCAAGTCTTACTCATCTGTGTATCCCCATGTCTAAAAAGTGTTAGTGGAATAAACAAATGAATGATTTCCACGCCTTGTAGTAGACACACTCACCATGGTACATCAGCATGGCAGTGGAGTCGCTGCGCCTTGATGGTCAGGAGATCTGTTGACTAGGGAGACAGATCACGTGAGCCATAGAGAATCTGGGGTGGATGGAAAAACGAGTGGGGTGTGGAGTTCCTGATCTTGAGGTGCTCCACCAAGTAGGTTTCAGTGATGGCTTGGGAGCAAGAGCAGAGTAAATGAAATGCTGTGTGTTAAGTGTTGCAGCAGAGGCCTCACAGACAGACCGGAAGCCTGTGATCACTTCGGCCTGGGGAGGTTGGGAAGTGGATATGTAGCTGCTCACCATGTGTAGAAGAAGGAGGAGCATGTACCAGCCATAGAGGTCCGAGGATCATTTCTTGAGACGTTGAAAAGGAGCTTGAGGCTCATGGGAGTTGGGGAGTGGGCACGTGGTGGGAAATGAGATTGGAAGGAGCTGTGTCTGTAGTCCTAGTATCTGGTGTTGGCCCTGTTGACTGTGGGGAACCATTGGAGGTTTTAAAATCAAAGGAATGGCACAGATTCACATTTTAGAAGAATGTCCTGGCAGCAGTGTGAAAATTGGACTGGAAGGGAGAAAACTGAAGAGAATAGACTGGTTAGGAGATTGGTGCAGTGAGCAGTGGTCCAGATGAGCGAGATGAAGGGCCTGGTTTAGGGCCCTGACAGTGGCGATGAGCGGGGGGAGGCAGTGTGGAGTGTGCTTTGGGAAGTAGAGTTTGTGAGGCTTATTGACTGGAGCTCCATATAGCAGTTGTGAGAGAGATGGAAGAACAGCAAATGGCTATAGATTTTTTTAATCCTCTAGCCATTGGATGAGAGAGTAGAAAGGAAGCTTGGATTTGGTTTTGGACATCCGAGAAGGGGGCATCTAAATGGCAACAACTAGCAGACCGTTGGAAACGTGACTCCAAAGTTTAGGAGAGAAAGTTGTGGAGGGTGGAGTCATATGTGTGTGAATGGGTGAGATTACAAAAGGGGAGCTACCTGAGTGGGCCAAGCAGAGGACCTCTGGACATTGCAGCATTAAGAGGGCAGGAAAAGCCCATCGAAGAACAGATTCAAAAAGGGAAGTACTCAGTATCAGATGCCACTATAAGAGGTCAAGTTGGGATGAGAAGTAGAATGACGCCATTGGATTTGGTCAAGTCAGAGGCTCTCAGTGATAAAAATTGTAATACTGGCATTAGAAACTTCATTCCAGTGGCTAAGTGCAGTGGGCATTAATGAGTACAGGCAGTGAGTATGTATAGGCCATCTTAAAAAACAATTTGAAACAGGAGGTAGATTACGGAAAAAGGGTAGAGGGAGGGTCTTTATTTTGGCATAAGGTAGTATAGGTATTTGACGGTCTGAATGTCTGCACATGCTTGGAACAGCAATTGTAGGAATCAAGAGATAGCTGACTAGGGACAGGTTGTGGAGTATCGCCCAGCAGCGAGGGCCTGGCTGAAGTGGAAAGCAAGTTTTTCCACCCAATGGGAGAGGTGCTTGAGTTTTCTCCCATAGTGCTCTCCTTAGCCTGGGAGCTGGAACAAGTAAACTACAACATGACTATTTATTTAACTATAAATAATTCTTTTGTCAAAAGAACTTATTATAAGGTTCTTTTAAATAACAAGTACTTTTCAGTAGTCTCTGTGTGGTAAAATATATATAGAATTGATCATTTTAACCATTTTTAAGTGTACAGTTTTGTGACATTAAGAACATTTAGATTGTTTTGCAACTGTCACCACCATCCATCACCAGAACCTTTTTGTCTTCCCCACTGAAACCCATTAAACACCAACTCATTTCCCCCTGCCCCCAGCCCCGGGCAGCCACTGTTGTACTTACTATCTCTATGAATTTAACTGCTCTAGGGACCTGATATCAGAGGAATCATACAGTATTTGTCCTTTTGTGACTGGCTTATTCCACTTAGCATAATGTCTTCAAGCTTCATCCACGTTGTGTCAACATCCCCGTCAGTATTCTTAAAATATGATTTAAACACATTTTTTTTTTTTAAAGAATGCAACTATTCCACGGCCATTCTAAGTTCTCAAGACCCGCCGCATTGGTTTTACAGGGGAGAGGCAGGCAGAAGAACGGAATGCGTCGCATTTACCGTGTGTCAGGTGCTGTACTGGTTGCAAATGCTTTGTCTGACTCAGTCTTCCTAACAGCTCTGGGAGGTGGATACTCCTGTTACTCTGCAGCGGAAGAAACTGAATTTCAGAGAGCTGAAGAAGCTTGGCCGAGGACACACAGCTGGCGCGTAACTGAGCCAGGATTCAAATCCTGGTCCTCCTGATGCCAGGCTCCATGCTCTTTTTAAAACCCTGCAGTCTCTCTGTAGTCCTGTCTCCACTTCTGTTATTCTGAAGAAGTCAAATCTCTTTGCTTTGAACTGAATGAAGATGTGCTTTTTAAAGTTTTCCTGGTGTTCAGCAAATGTCCTTGGCTCCTCGTAACATTAAACTCCCGCTGTTTTGCTTCTTTTTTTTTTTTTTTTTTCCGGTGCACAGGCCTCTCACTGTTGTGTCCTCTCCCGTTGCGGAGCACAGGCTCCGGACGCGCAGGCTCAGAGGCCATGGCTCACGGGCCCAGCCACCCCACAGCATGTGGGATCTTCCCAGACCGGGGCACAAACCCGTGTCCCCTGCATCGGCAGGCGGATTCTCAACCACTGCGCCACCAGGGAAGCCCCACTCCCGCTGTTTTGTATTTAAGCTTTTAAGAACAGAATCAAACATTTGCCCAAAGTGGAGAATCACTGGTATAATTAATATAAATAACAGTTATTTATTGATGTTATCTGGTGTATTTGTCCAACTTGGAATTTATCTGAGGTAGTTTACAGAACTAAGTTGATAGATTTATAGCGTAGATTTTTGAAGGAAAATACTTTTTTGGACTGAATTTATATTTCAACCCTAATCACAAGTAGGAAATGAGAAAATTTATATTTAAAAATGAAAAATGTATAACCATTCATTTTTAAGGATCTCACAAAACATTATTCAAGAAATCTGACTACAGTATTTGATGCTGAAAGCCACAATCTGATACATGCCTTGAAGATATTTTCTTTTAACCTATGAATGTTTCTCTGAATTCTTGAATCTTCTGTCCTGTGCCAGTGAAAGACGTTTTTTTTAAAGATCTAAGCACTGATGGTGACATACCAAGGTTGTTTGAGTGGATGATCCTGACAAAGTAAAAAAAGTCATTTACAGAACGGTAATTTCTAGAACTCGGGAGCTTCATGGAAGTAAGCCAGTGGGCTTCAGTGTCATTTGAAGGCTGTGCTTATTTCTGCATCTTTTTTTTTTTTTTTACATCTTTATTAGAGTATAATTGCTTTACAATGGTGTGTTAGTTTCTGCTTTATAACAGTGAATCAGTTATGCATATACATATGTTCCCATATCTCTTCCCTCTTGGGTCTCCCTCCCTCCCACCCTCCCTATCCCACCCCTCTAGGTGGTCACAAAGCACCGGAACTGATCTCCCTGTGCCATGCGGCTGCTTCCCACTAGCTATCTATTTTACGTTTGGTAGTGTATATATGTCCATGCCACTCTCTCACTTTGTCACAGCTTACCCTTCCTCCTCCCCATATCCTCAAGTTCATTGTCTAGTAGTCTGTGTCTTTATTCCCTTCTTACCCCTAGGTTCTTCATGACATTTTTTTTTTTCTTAAATTCCATATATATGTGTGGGCATACGGTATTTGTCTTTCTCTTTCTGACTTGACTTCACTCTATTTCTGCATCTTGGTTCATTGTTTTGCTTTGAAAACTTTGAGAGCACCACTGAGTTTTTGAGTTTCATCCGCATTCTGTGACCAGTTGTTATAGAGACCCGAAGTCTGAAGTTTGTGTTGACTTTAGAAAAGTCATTCTCTGAAGCCCATTTTTGGAGTGAGTTTAAAGAAAGAAGAGTACCAAAGCCAGGTTCAGTCTTATAGTGGATGCTTGGAAAAGGATAAGTGGTTCCCTGGGACTATTAGAGTGGATCAAATTACCTTCTAAAGTAGTGATGAAAACAAAGAATAAGTCAGAGGGACTATCCAACACTCTAAGTTCTTCCTTCAGGCAAATGATACCAAATCATCAAAGACAGATAATTGTTTTCTCTCCATTTTATTTTTTATTTTTTTCTTGAACATTGACAGAATTAGAAATTTTACAACCCCCATCAGTGGTACATTTAAGTGTTTTAGTATCCAGGTGATTAAGAAGTACCTGATCTCTTCTGCTTTATTTCAAGGCTCTTCTCTTGTTCTGACTGCATACATTTAAAAGCAACTAATTAATATCTGTAGCAAAAAATGTCTCATCATAAAAGTCACGGATAAAGCGAGCACTTCCCTACCTAGAGTCAGGGACTTAAACTGTAGTCAAATGTTCATGCCTTACTGTTTTGTTCAGATGTAAAAGAAAACAATGCTCAAGATATAGAAAAATCTTTAAAGTGTGCAATTGGTGTGACCCTTGCTGAGTCAGGTGAGTGGGTGATGCTGGGAGGAGAGAGTTGTAGAAAAAACCGACTTCTAGCAAGGACCCAGGCTAAAGAGAACAGGAGTGGGGCTGAGAATATGCTCAAGGAGAAGGAATTCTTTGGAAGGGGGACACCCAAGTGGTTAGGTGGTGGGGTCCAGTGGCTGAGGAGAAAGCTTTTGAACTGAGAGGACTAGATCTGGGGCCCAGAGGGAAAAGGACTCACTCTCTTTACCTCGGGGCTTGAGAGGAGAGCTCAGGCTGCGTCTGGGAGTGGAGGTAGATGGCCTAACAGAGAGTACTGACTCCAGGGAATTGCCGCCCAGAGGAAAGGGAATATCGTGGAAGGCCTAGGAGAGTCTTTTTTTTTTTTTTTTTTTTTTTTTTTTTTTAGGAGAGTCTTTTTAATGTTCTAAACCTACCATGAACTTACATACTGTGAGACTGTTGTGCTTAGAACTTAATCCAAATGGATAGCATTTGTATTCCTGAGATACACACGTAGTAAATATTTTTGGTGTATTTGAACAAACTCTCAAGTCCGTTATTCACTACGGAGTACCAAGTAGGGGATTCCTGTTAGCAGACAAGAGAGAGAGCAGGATATGATGTCTTCGCAGGACAAAACTCCGATACATTTAATTCAGGTAAGGTGACAAAACCCAAGTGTGAAATCTCAGGGGGGCAGAAAAGTACCCTTTTTTTTGTATAGCATTTGATCCTTAAAAATTATTCTCTAATTATCATCTCTCAGAACATGGCTGGATTTGGCCCACTTAAACTGCCATAGGTCCAGGAAGGGTAGAGATCTGGAGTTTATTCATTCATTTGGGAAGGAACCCCAGTAGGAAACATGGAATGTAGAACCTGGAGACATGATAATATAACATGATTGTCCTTAGTGTAGGTGAAATCCTAAACGCTAGGATAAGTTTGAGGTATAGAGGTTACATGACTTTAGTTTATTATCCTCTGGTTTTTGTCTTCATTGTCTGCACTGTTGTTATGTTTTATGAAACTTAGTAGAGCATTCTCTAATTTGGAACAGGAATTATTCTTTGATATCAGGCAACACCTTAGCTAACTTCCTCAATCAGGATATGTTTAGTCAACAGATAACTCTTTTTTTTAAAAAATAAATTTTATTTATTTATTTGGGCTGCGTTGGGTCTTCGTTGCTGCACGTGGCCTTTCTCTAGTTGTGGCGAGCGGGAGCTACTCTTCGTTGCGGTGCACGGGCTTCTCGTTGCGGTGGCTTCTTTTGTTGAGGAGCACGGGCTCTAGGCACATGGGCTTCAGTAGCTGTGGCATGTGGGCTCAGGAGTTGTGGCACACCGGCCCTAGAGCACAGGCTCAGTAGTTGTGGTGCACGGGCTTAGTTGCTCCGCGGCATGTGGGATCTTCCCGGACCAGGGCTCAAACCTGTGTCCCTTGCATTGGCAGGCGGATTCTTAACCATTGTGCCACCAGGGAAGCCCCAACAGATAACTCTTGACACAAACTAAATACAAGTGCGTTGCCTGCTTTGGGTGGATACTACGATGAAATCAGAGGCAGACATTATTCTCAAGTTGATCTAGTGGAAGGGGAGAATGGACTGAGGGTTGGGAACTTGGGTTCTGCAGTCAGACCCAACCTGGGTTCAGATCCTGGTTTTGACATGTTCTAGATACATAACCTTGGAAAAAGCTGCTCGATTTCTTTAAGCCTTCCAAGGTTACACACCTAGTACATGTCAACACCAGAATCTGTGTAGTAGTACCTATTTCATAGGAGTGCTGGAGATAATAGTTTGTAAACTCAGGAACTTAGGAAGTCCTCTGTAAACACTGGCAACACACACAGTTGAACAGAATGCTGCCCTATGGGTCTAGGGCATTATGACTTTGCTGGAAGTTCAGTGTTAGAGATAGGACTTGGGGAGTTATCTATATGGAAGCAGTCATCCAGACTGTATGACTTTGAATGACATTGCCAGAGATAAGCACAAGAAATAACAGGACAGAACACAGAATCTTATTATTTTTTTTAATCCACAAAAGTGGACTAGCAATTATATTTATCTTCTTTGATGTTTTGTTTTATTACCTTGTGATAACTCAGATGCTACGAGAGTTGAATCAGACTGATACCAATATGAAAATGACTTAACTCATCAACTCTTTTTAACACACAGTTATTGAGCCTGTTGTATACACCTGTCATGGGTTCTAGCACTAGATCTACTTTTTCAGTTCTGAAAACAAAACAGACTAAGAAGCCATCTGGGTGGTTAGCTGTCAAACTGAGGAGTTTGGCTGACTATTAAAGATAGGTGGCTTTAGATGTTGGAGAGTTTTCATGCACAATGAATGAAACTGCTAAATAATAATTTGGTAAATAATAAAGAAGTGGTGGAGATGGATTTCTTAGCTCACTATTTTGTTCAGACATTGTGGTCTCAACTTATTTAAATATCTGTAAATGTTTAATATCACTGATTGCCCTGTCTCATGCTTTATTCTTTAAAAAAAGTTACATAATATTTGATACATGCAAAAGGTTATATAAATCTATAAATTAGTAGAACATTATCAATACATTGAAGCTACTGTGTGAGGAGGAGCTTAACTCGTTTACTGCATTATTACAGCTTACTAAACATTATTGGTCAATAATTAAATATTTCCAGAATGCCACCTCTCTGTCTCCTGCCAAGCATCTGGTGTGGGCCTGGGGTCTTTGTTGGTCAGTCAGTTTAGTGTTTGGGAAAAACAGATGGACACGGACCAGAGGGGTGTGAGGACGAGCGGGCATCGGTGTCTGTCACCACATCTAACCAAGAAGAGAGAATCAGCGGCTGCCGCAGTTCCTCCTCCTCCTCCGTCTGAAGTGAATTCCTCTTTTGGCCAACTCTGCCTGGAGCCATTTGTGGCCAGGGATTCTGGGAAATGTAGTTCCACCTAAGTCGAGTTGATACAGTACAAACCAGCACAGGTTCCTGTACTTGTTTGTTGTATTGTAAACAAGAGAGACATTCAGAATTATTTCTGCTTAGAAGATATCAGAAGAGTTATTTAAGATACCAGAATAGTTTAAAAATAGAGTTTAACTTGATTTATATCATTGTTTCCTTTTCCATTAAACTATATCTTTATTTTCAAAGCCATGAGATAACTTTAAACAGGAGTAACATAATCTTACCTTCTTCTCTTGAAAGAATTCTTTTAATTTGATAAGTAATTTGAACCTCGAGCTAAAAGAAACAAGACAAAATAATAAAAAATATTATCCAGTACAGTGCCATCTAGTGATAAATAATTTCCTTTCTGGTTGAAGATCACTACTACATTTTACTTCTTGATAAATCAAGAACTTCTCTTTTTTTTGGCTGTGTTGGGTCTTTATTGTGGTGCGCGGGCTTCTCATTGCTGTGGCTTCTCTTGTTGCAGAGCACATGCTCTAGGCATGTGGGCTTCAGTAGTTGTAGCACGTGGGCTCAGTAGTTGTGGCTCTCAGGCTTCAGTAGTTGCAGTGCGTGGGCTCAGTAGTTGTGGCTTGCGGGCTCTAGAGCGCAAGCTCAGTAGTTGTGGCGCACGGGCTTAGTTGCTCCGTGGCATGTGGGATCTTCCTGGACCAGGGATGGAACCTGTGTCGCCTGCATTGACAGGTGGATTCTCAACCACTGTACCACCAGGGAAGTCCCAAGAACTTCATTTTTAATCATGCCAAATAATTTACTTTCTGGTTGCAGATCGCTACTACATTTTACTTCTTGATAAATCAAGAACTTCATTTTTAATCATGCCTAACTCCTAAGACATATTAGGGGACTATTCCTAAATAAACCAAATATTTGCAAATAATTAAAAATAACCAGGAAAAAAAAGAGCTAGGGGGCTTCCCTGGTGGCGCAGTGGTTGAGAGTCCGTCTGCCGATGCAGGGGACGTGGGTTCATGCCCCGGTCCGGGAAGATCCCACATGCCGCGGAGCGGCTGGGCCCGTGAGCCATGGCCGCTGAGCCTGCGCGTCCAGATCCTGTGCTCCACAATGGGAGAGCCCACAACAGTGAGAGGCCTGCGTACTGCAAAAAAAAAAAAAAAAGAGCTAGGAAAGTTCTTTTATCCTCAGATTTTATTCTACACCTACATCTGCATATGCAATGAGTCACAATTTGTCCATTTACTGGATGCCATTTGGAGGAGGAAAAATTTTTTGTTTTTGAAAAGAATAGGATTATTTTAGAAGCGTGACGTAGTGGAATGAACGTGGGCTTTAAAATCAGGCAGGCAAAGGTTTGTCTTTTGACCTTATTTTTCTTATGATCTGCCAGGCAGTGTTCCAAGAACTTTATATGTACTGAATCATTAAATATTCACGAAAACCTGATGAGGCGTTTTGCAAATGAGGAAACCAAGGCTCACAGAACAGTTAAGTGTTAGGGTGCTTATCTCATTGCTTTTGGGTTATTTGTGTATTTGTTTTTCTAAAACAGAGTGACTCTTTGCAGGGAAGGTCTTATTAGTATTTGTTTTCCCAGCACCTAGTACAGGTTCATATGTCTCCAATTCAGCTGGTGAATATTTGATTTATTGATTTTTTTTTCCATAAAATGAAGACACAATAGTCACAACAAGACAATATAAAATTAAATTGTTTAGTTAAAATATCAGTGTTTTCTCTGTTTTCTTTGAGTGAAAAAAATATGTAATTTTAAAAAAATTACACAGTGAGAAATCCTAGGTTCTAGTCTCTAGATTTAATTTTAATCTCTGTTATACATGCACAGAATTCAAAGAGTCCAGGGGTTGTACAAGGCTTGTTACAAAACTCAGCAGTCTCCCAACTCTTACCCCCACCCCAGTCCCTGCTCTCTGAAGTTCAACTCTGAGACCTAATTGTTTTGTTATTTACCTCCAGATCTCCAAATAGCATGTTGCTTTTTTTCCAGTTTTAATTTTTCAGTCTTATGCATTACCTTTGACTTCTCATGATAGGGGAAGAGGTTTTATCTTTCTTATGCACCCTCACTCTATATGCAGAACCCTCCTACCTTCTCGTTATAATTAAATTTTGAATGATAATCAGTGTTTACATTATTATGACCATGAAAACATTATTCACAGCTGAGGCATATAATCCATGATTACTTTTTCTTTCCAACACAGCTTTTTGTTTTCCCTGGTGTTAATAATTGTCTTTTTTTGGAGAGAAGACGTTTGCTTACTTAGAGTTTATGTATTTGTCACTTATTCCTCCCTAAACTCTTCCCCAGATATCTAAATATAGTTAGGGTATGTGACCTTGACCCTGTTGTTTAACTCTTCAGCTAAAATATTTTGTCATTTATGGTGTGAAAGGTCCAGACGACATGAAGACTTACGCTACTCGTATCTTTAAAACTTTATGGTTGCATGAAACAGACATCTGGATATTTTGTGCTGATCACATCCTTAGTGGACAGCACTGCCAGCCAGCACACAGTCCTCCTATCTGACCTTGGTGGTCTTTTCTTGGGTTGCTGGAGCATCTCTACTCCAGGGCAGCATGGGACTCAAGGTCTGGCTGGAAGTGGAGCCCCACTTGTATGTGACCAAGACTGCTAGTCAGCAAAAGCTGTGTCAAGCATGCATCACAAGCTAGCAATACCCTCAGTCCATCCAGAAGATCAGAGATTCTTTGATTAGGGAAATTTACTTGAGTCTGTTTTTTTTTTTTTTTTTTACTTGAGTCTTTTGACAGGTGGAAGCACTGGTTATCTTTTATAGTGAATAGTCATAGAAGGAGAGTGGATACATAAAGTTGCCAGGGTGAAATACAGAATAAATGGCATAGAAGATATGAGCAGACATTAATTAAAATTTTGTTTGAAACAAAAATAAAACAGAAAAAACCCTTGGCAGTAGCTTCTCGGAGATTGTTGGAAGAAATAATGTTGGAGACCTAAGCATGAATGATCCAGTGACTCTGAGCTTTGTGGATGTTTTGTTTACCTCCATCGTAGACCTGGTATGCTTGTGAATAGTGTCTGAGATGTTATTTGGGGGGATGTCATAATTACTTTATCTATGTGTAGAAGAAAAACTAGAGGACAGAATGAGTCTGTCCTGTTTTCATAGAGAGTTTGCTACAGAAGCTGTCATTATCGACGGCCAGCACTAGGAGGCCACAGAGACCGTGATTCTGAAGGACTCAGGTTCATGCATCTTTCCTGTTGGAGTTGAAAAAGAAACGTAGGGTAAAAAGCCCAGTTGATGTGCTGTAAAAACTTAAAATTTAGGAACAGATAAACTAGATCATCATCCTAGTTTTCATAATGCAGTGATAAATGAGTTGAAAATATGCAACGCTGCTTCTTTATATGCTTGTGACGTTGTTTGTAAATAAAGTAAGCAAAGTGTATTCTTACTAATGCACTTTTTAAAATTGTACTTCTGGTTTTCAGTTCTTGAACCTCTGGATCCAGGCCCTGACTACCTTAGGCTTGGATGATTTCAGTAGCTTCTTAATTGATGACACTTTTGGTCTCATTTTCCTCCAATCCATTCTATTTATTGAAAACTAGAGTTTTCATCGGAAATAGTTTTGGTCACATGTGTCCTCTGACTAGAAACCTTTTTTTTCAAACCCAAAAGACCCAGACACATGTTCATGGTTTGGAAGACTCAATATTGTTAAGATGCCCATTTCTTCCCAACTTGATCTATATACATTGAAGGCCATCCTAATCAAAATCCTAACATGCCTTTTCTAGGAATTGACAAGATCATGCTTAAATGCTTATATTTATGTCAAAATGTATTGATCCTAGAAGAGCTAAAACAGTCTTGAAAAAGAAAAATAAAGTTAGATGAGTTACACCCACCTAATGTCAAGACAATATAAAGCCACAGTAAACAACATGGTGTTTATGTAAGGAGAAGCATAGAGCAACATAACAGAAGAAAGAGTACAGAAACAGAGCTATACATATGTAAGCTACTGATTTTTAACAAACTTTAAGGTAATTCAATGGCAAAGAGCTTTATATTTTTAATAAATGCTCCTGGAACAAGTAGACATCCTATACCAAAAATTAATAAACAAACAAAAATCCTCCTCCCCCATGCCAGACATAAAATTTAATTAAAATATACCATAGACCTAAACATAAGGGCAAAATCATAAAAATTCTAGAAGGAAACAGGAGAACATCCTTGTGGGCTTTGAATAGGCACACTTTTTGCAGAATACCAAAAACACTGAATATTAAGCCTAATTTATATTTTGGTCAGGATTAAAATCATCTGTTCTTCAAAAAGCTGTTAAGAGAATTAAAAGATAAGCCATGAACTAGGAGAAAATATTTGCAATATATTTATCTGATAAAAGAACTGTATCCAAAAATAACCTATATAATGCCTTAACTCTAACCTAAGGAGAAATAATTTTAAATAAATAATTAATTTTAAATGACGTGTTACAATGCATAACTGATGTTGTAAGATGCTTACAATTAGAGAGAGAATTATTCTGAAGGGGACAGCTGGGAATTCAGAATGATACCAGGGAGAGGCTTGCTGTCTATAACGTGAAGGATTGTTGTAAGTCTCTGAACAAAACTATTTTGTTTTCATGGTTTTTGAATATATATTAAAACTATGCAAAATGTAAAAAAACAAAAGAATAAGGTGGTCTTTTATTTCTCTGTCTTTCCTGTTAGTGCTAAATATAATATTCTAAAAAGGGAAATATTACCTTAATGACTGTAGCACATCCTACTGGCTGCTTTCCCTGCGACCTTTCACCACTCTCTTCTTTTCTAACAGAATCTCTGTTTGGGGATTTTCTTTGATTTGCAGACAGAGGTATTTGGCTAACTCCTCCCGCTTCAGTCTCAGTTTAGATTCTCCAGTCTCTCACAGCTCCATGTACGTCTCCTGTCATGGACTTGCTATACTGTGCTGTGATGGATCACTGTTGGTACCACAATTGACCACAAGCTCTGAGAGAGCAGGAACTTTCTCTTACTCACAGTTGTGCTCTTAGGAACTAGCCTGGTGCCTGGTGACTGATAAGTTTTTAATATCTATATTTGTTCATATTACCCTGAAAGTAGACACAGGGTTCCTGAGGCAGGGATAGATTATTACTTACGTCAGTAACCTAAGACAAGAGGCTCTGAGTTTGTAACTCTGGAATGTCTCCATGACCCTGGTTTCATCATCCTTCTGAAATGTGAACACATACCTCAGGGAAGATCAATCTTTTACTATCTATTTAGTCATTTTTTAAGTTTTAAGGCTTGTCCTTTAACCCAGGTCCCAGTAAATTTTCGCAGAAATCTCTAACTGTGCAGAAGTACAAAAATACTCGCTTCATGACAGTTATAGAGTAGGTGCTCAATAAACTATTTGTTAAGTGTTGAACAATTTAAAAGAATAAATTCAACCCAGTGATCTCAACTGGGGCAGGGATTGGGGGCTTTAGTGGTGGGATGTGGGGAAAGTGTAGCAGAATCATGTGGGGGAATTTTTTCTCAACAATATACTTCCTACCCCCAGATTCTGACCTGCTCCTGTTAACTGTCATATGCCTTAGGCATTTGGTTTTTTTGTGGCCAAAAAGGAGTTGAGAACCCGGACGTAGCCTGCCCTGTGTTTGTATCCCTTCTGTGTAGCCTTTCCTATTAAAGTTAGTAATGGAGCCATTTGTCTTCACACCTGATCCCAAGGCTGCTGTGTCAGTGTTTACATTTATTCCAAATGATTCTTCTATTTCGTGTTTTTTACGTAGATTTGGTGGGATTTCTTAAAGGGTGTTTCTTTTATTGATAGCTTGCCTTTCTTCAGAGAGAGTCTGAGGCAACTCTACAGCAAAAATACATAAAATGAAAAAGCATGTAACAGAAAATCAGAACTAAGAAAAAGGTGAGAAACATGCTGATTGATTTAAATTCAGATTTGGTTCTGGTTTTTTTTTTTGAGGTATAATTGACAGACATTATATTAATTTCAGGTGTACAACATAATGATTTGATATTTGCATGTATTGGGAAGTGATCACAACAGTAAGTCGCATTAGCATCTGTCACCATACAGATTTTTTTTTTCTTGTGATGAGAACTTTTAAGATTTACTTTCGTAGCAACTTTCAAATATGCACTACGATATTATTAACTGTGGTTGTCATGCTGTACGTTATCGATACATCTTCAGTGCTTATTTATTTTAAAACCGGAAGTTTGTACCTTTTGGCCCCCTTTACGCATTTTGCCCACCCGCTGCCCCTCACCTCTGGCAGCCACCAATCTGTTCTCCGTATCTGTGAGCTTGGTGTTTGTTTTCTTAGATTGCACATGTATGTGAGGTCATGCAGTATTTGTCTTTCTCTGTCTGACTTATTTCACTTAGCATAATGCCCTCGAGGTCCATCCATGTTGTCATAAAATTTCACTCTTTTTCATGGCTGAATAATATTACATTGTGTGTATATACTATTTATTTATTTTCTTTATCCATTTATTCATCAGTGGACACTTAGGTTGTTTCCATATCTTGGCTGCTGTAAATAATGCTGCAGTGAACCCAGGAGTACATCTATCTTTCTGAGTTGGTATTTTCATTTTCTTCAGATGGTACCCAATGGTTCTGTTTTTTTACTATCTCCTGCTGGAAAATGGCAGATATCATCAATTATGTTCGTGGTTCTTAACATTTTAAGTCACAGACCCCTTTGATGAAATCTGTGGTTTCTCTTCTGAGAAGAGTGAACACACACACAAACTCAATTTTGCTATAATTTCAGGCCCATCCTTCCCTATGGAACCTTTTGTTATCAAAGAAGACAAACTATACCCATTCCTTAAAAAGGAAGAAAGTATTCTTCGTATTTATTAGGTTCTAAAAAATTTGTTTCTGTAATAACACATTTCAAACATACAGAAAAATAAATAGAAAATAAAAAATCAAATAGCAGTTATAATATTTGCTTTAGTTTTTTTAAGTAATAAAATATCACAGACAAAATAGAAACTTCCTGTTTAGCATTTTTGACCCTATTCTCCTCTCTTCCTCCTTAGTAGAAACCACTATCTTGAATTTAGTGTTTAACATTTCCACACGTATTTTATACTCTTACTGCCTTTGTATACAACTGTATACATACATACATATAATATTTTATATGATTTCAAACATTTTTTCTTTATTGTGGTAAAAAACATGTAACATGAGATCTTCTTTCTTAACAGATTTTTAAGTGTATGGTACATTATTGTTAACTCAGCGCAATGTTGTCCAGTAGAGCTCTAGAACTTCTTCATCTTGCATGACTGAAACTCTATACCCACTGAACAGCAACTCCCATCTCCCCCTCCCCTCCAGTCCCTGGCAACCACTGTTCTACTTTCTACTTCTATGAGTTTGACTGCTTTAGCTGCCTTATTATATAAGTGGAATCATGCACTATTTGTCCTTCTGTATCTAGCTTATTTCACTTAGCATAATGTCCTCACGGTTCATCCATGTCACATATGACAAGACTTCCTTCTTTTTATGGCTGAATAATATTCCGTTGTATGTTTACACCCCATTTTCTTTATCCATTCACCTGTTGATGGACATTTAGGTTGTTTCCACCTCTTGGCTGTTGTGAATAATGTGGCAGTGAACATGGGAGTGCAGATACCTCTATGAGATCCCAATTTCAATTCTTTTGAATAAAGATCCACAGGTGGGATTGCTGGATCATATGGTAGTTCTATTTTTAATTTTTTTAAGGAGCAACGATTACTGTTTTCCACAGCAACTGTCCTGTTTTACATTCCCACTGTGCACACAAGGATTCCAGTTTATATGCATACTTGTCAGCACTTGTTAATTTCTGTTTTTTAAAAATAATGCCCATCCTAATGGGTGCGAGCTGATATTTCATTGTGATTTTGATTTACATTTCCTTCATGATTAATAGTGTTGAACATCTTTTCATATACCTGTTGTCCATTTGTGTGTCTTCTTTAAGGAAAAGTCTTTAAATAGGGGGTTACATGATTTTTCTTTTTGCTATTGAGTTGTAGAAGATACTTATATAGTTGGGATTTTAACGCCTTATCAGATATATATATGTAAATATTTTCTCTTACTCTGTGGGTTGCCTTTTCAATCTGTTGACTATTTCTTCGGCTGTGCAGAAACTAACATTGCCTTTTTTGGTAGCATTTATTTATCTTTGGTATTTGTAGCTGTCCTTGATTCTTTTAAATATATGTAGTATTTCGTTATAAGCCTATATCACCATATGTTTATCTGTTCTCCTGTTAATTCATGTTTGAGTTGTTTCCAGTTTTTTGCTGTTACAAACAGTGATAACAAATGCTCTTACACATGCCTCCTCATGGACATGTGCCAGTTTTTTCTCCAGTGCACATATTCAGGAGTGGAATTACTTGGTCATAGATATGAGCTTCTTTACCTTTATTTATTTATTTATTTATTTAAAGACGATGTTGGGGGTAGGAGTTTATTAATTTATTATTTTTGCTGTGTTGGGTCTTCGTTTCTGTGCGAGGGCTTTCTCTAGTTGTGGCAAGCGGGGGCCACTTTTCATCACGGTGTGCGGGCCTCTCACTATCGCGGGCTCTCTTTTTGCGGAGCACAGACTCCAGACGTTCAGGCTCAGTAGTTGTGGATCACGGGCCCAGTTGCTCGGCGGCATGTGGGATCCTCCCAGACCAGGGCTCGAACCCATGTCCCCTCCATTAGCAGGTAGATTCTCAACCACTGCGCCACCAGGGAAGCCCTACCTTTATTAAATATTGCCAAATTGCTCTCCAAAGTGGCTGAATATATTAAAATTTTTTTATTACTATATGATATTTTGCTAGTCTGGTATGATATTGTATCTCATTGTAGTGTTAAATTGCATTGTACTGAGTGTGGACATCTTGTGTTTATTTTCCATTTAGATTTCCTTTCCATTAGTTGGCTGCCCACAGTTTTTCTCTATTTTATTAATTCAGTTGTTTATGTTTACTTCTTGATTTTTAGGAGTTTTTCTGGTATTCTGTAAATTAACTTTGTTGATTATTAAACTATCTTTTCTCAGTCGATGGCTTGATTTTTCATTTTGTTTAAAGAATCTTTTATTGTTTAGAATTTTTAAAAATTTTAACATAGTAATATTAGTCTTTTACTTTATAATTTCTACTTTTGTATCTTATTTTTTATTATTTTTAAAAATTTAATTAATCTATTTATTTTTAATTAATTAATTTTTGGCTGTGTTGGGTCTTCGTTTCTGTGCGAGGGCTTTCTCTAGTTGCGGCAAGCGGGGGCCACTCTTCATCGCGGAGCGCGGGCCTCTCGCTATCGCGGCCTCTCTTGTTGCGGAGCACAGGCTCAAGACACACAGGCTCAGTAATTGTAGCTCACGGGCCTAGTTGCTCCGCGGCATGTGGGATCTTCCCAGACCAGGGCTTGAACCCGTGTCCCCTGCATTGGCAGGCAGATTCTCAACCACTGTGCCACCAGGGAAGCCCTGTATCTTATTTTTTAAAGCCCTCATTATAGCAAGGATTTTTTTTCTAAAAGTTTTCAAAATTTTTTTCACATTTATGTCTTTAATTAGCCTGATAATGTTTCTCAATGGTGTGAAACGGGGATTTAATTGTACTTCCTTACAGATAACCTATGTCTTAGCACCACTGTTCAATAGTTCATTCTTTCCCCTGATTTACAGTACTATCCCTATTACATATCAAATTTCCAAACATATATGTCTTTTTCTGGGTGTTCTGTTGCTTTCATTTGTCTGTACTGTGTTACCGTGGTTTAACATGTCTTAACATTTTGGAGGGCATGTTGCCTGTGTTCTTCTTCAAGTTTGTCAAGGCTATTCTTGGCTCTCTTTTTCTTAAGAAGGACCCTGTAGAGAGTTTTATTAGAATCAGATTGAAATCCCACTCCATTTAAGAATATTTATCAGGTCTTCCATCCACAAACATGGTTTGTTTTTTCATTTACTCAACTTTGTAATTTTCTCTGTAAAGTGCTTGAAACTTTCTTGTTAGATTTATTACTAGAAATTTATTATTAGCTTATAGCTTTTAATTGCCTTCTTTCTCTCTCCTTTTCTTTTCTTTCTTCTCTTTCTTTTTTCTTTCTTTCTCTCTTTTTTATTGAAGCATAGTTGACATAACATTATATTTGTTTCAGGTGTACAATGTAATGATTTTCATTTTTTATGTATTGGAAAATGACCACCACAATAAGTTCAGTTGACATCTATCGCCATACATAATTACACAGTTCTTTTTTGTGATGACAACTTTCAAGATCCATTCTCTTACTTTCAAATATGCAACACAGTATTATTAACTGTAGTCACCATGCTATACATTACATCCCCATGACATTCATTTTATACCTGGAAATTTGTACTTTTTGATTACCTTCACCCGTTTTGCCCCTGCTTCCCCCCGCCCCTGTACCACATGCAGCCACCAGGTCTGTTTGCTCTATCCATGAACTTAGGAGTTTTTTTAAGTTTCTATTTATTTATTTTATACATATGTTTTATTTATTTATGGCTGAGTTGGGTCTTCGTTGCTGCATGCGGGCTTTCTCTAGTTGCTCTGAGCAGGGCCTCCTCTTGGTTGCTGTGCACGGGCTTCTCATTGCGGTGGCTTCTCTTGTTGCGGAACATGGGTTCTAGGCGCGCAGGCTTCAGTAGTTGTGGCGCGTGGGATCAGTAGTTGTGGCTCACGGGCTTTAGAGCGCAGGGTCAGTAGCTGTGGTGCATGGGCTTAGTTGCTCCGCGGCATGTGGGATCTTCCCAGACCAAGGCTTGAACCCGTGTCCCCTGTATTGGCAGGCAGATTCTTAACCACTGTGCCACCAGGGAAGTCCTGCCATTTTAAATGGTAGCTTTTCCTAATTAAATTACAAAGTGGTGTTTTTTGACTTCTAGGAATTACATTCATTTCTGTGTATTGACCTTACATCCAGCAACATTGATGAACTTGTTTTTATATTACTGTTAATAGCTTGCCTTCATAATTCTCTTTATAAATAATTATCACTTGGAGAAATTTTGTCACTTAATTTAAAATTTTATATCTCATTTTTATTTCTTTTACTACATTGACGACCTCTATGCTGTTGAATAGAAGCGATAGTTGTCTTCTTGGTCTAATTTCCTGGCTTTTAAAGGAAATAATTTATTTAATCATTAAGTATGGTATTGTTATAGGTTTTTGGTGAAATTAAGAAAGTTCTTTCTATTCTTGATACGCTAGGATTATTATTTTTTTAATCAGGAAGGTGGGTAAAGAATTAACTAAACCATTCTGTAAGGACAAACCTGACCTTGGATGAACTTTCTACTTAATTTCTCTGAATCCCGATAAGGGGGAAAGTCAACCATGTTACTAGGCAACACTGCTTATGGTAAAAATGATCTTTATTTGGTAAATATATTTGGACTGGGAGGAACTATGCATGAACTCTAAATTCTTGGTTAGAAGCAGTAGCTTTGAGCTTCCCTGGGGCACTTTTCAGAGATGGGTATGAACTTCATGGGGACCCTGGAAGCTGTGGCTGGGTAGTTATTTGAGGTATTGGTTTCTGTTTGGGACATAAGGCTTCTAAGCCAGTGTGACTCTGCACTTACCCTGTGATTCTCATTTCCTTGCACCTGAGCTGTCATCTGAATGCCCAAGAGAATAGCTCCTGGTTGGCCATATGGACTCTTAGGTGGACTCTGCCCGTGAGGAGAAATACCTGGAACTGCCTTGCTGGCATGCTGTGTTTTCTTCTTATGCTTTCTGAGTAGATGGCTGCTACTTGTGGCCTTTGGTAAGTGGGTAGCTCAGAATGTGTAGAGAGAAGTCCCACATGGGCAGTGCACAGTGCATCCAAGCAAAATGCAGAAGGAAGTGTTTACTGGGGCTGATCTGAGTTTATTACTCTCACTTATAACCTTCAATTTCTAGTTTTCACCCATTGGAAAACTCATATTCACATTGACTACAAATTAATATTATAAATTTGAACTTATAATCATAAATATATAGAATATACCATTTTAATTTTCTATGTATTAGGTTTGGTTTATGTTTGCCAACTCAGAAATGGTTCTGCTACTAAAAAAAGTTTGATAACTAATGTTTTAGACCTGTATGGTCCAATGGGTAGGTATTTGCCCTTCTAATATAGCTTTTAAAATTAAATAAAATTTTTTAAAATTAAAAGTAAATATAGTTAAGAATTCAGTTCCTTGGTTGTACTGGCCTCGTTTGAAACGCTCAGTAGCCACATGTGGCTAGTGACTCACATACTGGACAGTATAGGTTTAGAATATTTTCATCATCACAGAAAGTTCTGTTACGACGGACTTTCTAGCTATTATTTTTTACTCATTCAGATTACCTGAGAGCTTTATATTTTTACTGTATATGTTATTTGCTTTAAGAAACTGCCGGATGAACCAGTCAAGGTATCTATCAGGGACAGTATTGAAGACCCCAGTATATTACTGTATAATGATCTGCTAGAGGCATCTTTCTCAGATTGCATAGCAGGACAAATTCTGTTTCTCCTGAGACTTACCATTGCATCATGGCTAGTGTGAATTTTGTAATTGATTGGCTTTCACTTTTTGCTTTATCAACCAGATGGTGTAAGCCCACATTTATGGCCTACGTAACTGCATGCTTTTTTCTCTTATTTGAATTATTATATTTGTAAAATACAATTTTATTGTAATGGCTGCATCTTTATAGATTGTAACAAATGCTTTGAGAAAAGAGGTAGAGTATAAAAATAGTAATAAGTAAGTACCTTCAAGATTTCGATGGACACTTTTGTCACTTATTCCTTTATTGACTCATTAGGAGCCACTTGTTACTGAACCTCAGGACGGAAAAGACGTGAAGGAGCTAAAAACAGTTCTGGGCTGATTGTGATTACAGTGTGTGCACACGTAATCTGGACTGCTTTACGGATGAGGTGACTTAGAACGTACACCTGTCATAAACCCAGTTTAATTCACTTTTCTAAAACGTTTTTATTTTTCAAAATAATGTTTGAAGAACTGTCTTACTAAAATACTTCGTAAAAATTTCAGACTTTTTAATACTGCTAGGGAGGTTCAACCAAGAGCCTATTTGAGTATTCAAACTGGTTAACCGGGCTGAAACAGAGACTAGAGGACTGTTTTATTTCTTTGTGGAGTCTTCTATATCTTTTAGATAACAGAGAATTTAATTCTGGGCCTTTGTGGCTTCTCAGTGTACTTTCCTCTTTTTTAAAAAATGTCTTCTGGAACTTATAAGCAGGTCAACATTAGATATGTCTTTACTGTTTTAAACATTTTGCAACTTTCCTTGCTTCTGCAAACACTTAAAGCAACTTACAAATTTCAGGCCAAAAGTAAAGTAACTTGATATAAAAATAAAACCAATCTCACCTTAAAGAAGTTGAAGGATTAAGTATTCCCATCCGTCAATGTTGAGAGATTTGGACAATATATTTGATTTCACATTTTCTAGTTGCTCAAGTAAGAAAAAGAAACACAGAATTCTATCGTTTTCATGTACTGACAACCGGAAGCATACAAACATCTGCAGAAACCAAACATTTCCTGGAACTAACTCGGGCAGAAATTTATCACGTGAATCATTGTTTAAAGAACCTTGCGAAAAATATCTTCAACCACAGTTATGTGAAAGACCCAGGGGTGCAGCTCACGTGGACTGGGCTCTCCAGAGTCTGAGGAGGCTGCGGGAACCAGGGCTGGGAGGTGCGTGCGCCACAGGGCTGGGGGCGGTGGCTTTGGGAGCGCGGAATCCAGCACCTCTGCCGTGGGGAAACGCCAGTAAGGAAGGGGCTTAAGAAATCTCGATCGTCGGTAGCACCCTTCTGTTGTTTGTTTCTCTAAATATTTGGTGTCGTCAGCGTGGATTTTGTATCAGTGCTGAGTTTATTCTCTTGGTCCTCAAGTTCTCAGACAAATGCTTTCAGTAGAGATGTTTTATTCTGTAGATTCATGTGACGTTTTTAAGCTTTGAAGGACTCAAGCAACATTTCTTACGGAATTTCAAGAGCTGGGCTTGTATTTTTGACCATTCAGAAGTGTAGTTCACTTCAGAGTGAAGGTCAACAAGGGAATCCTTTTTTTTTCTTTTTTCCTCAAGGAGCATCTGCTCATTAATATAACTTTTCAACAGTAATTTGTGACTTCGCAACTTATGTGACATGGAAGAAACAGCTTTTGCCTGAAATATTTAAGGGCCAGATATAACAAACTATTCATCTTTTCCATGAAAAACTTCAGTGTCGTCATCATAGTGCAATTTCTTTAAAGAATGCTTGTATCCCTTGGATCTGCTAGGGTGAATTAACTGAAAAAATTTTAAAGCACTTAAGCCTGTCCTGTAGGTTATAAGGGGACCTTTACATGTTTACCAGATACAATAGTTTTAATATAGATGTTGGTTATTAGCTGCTCATTTTGGTAAAAACTGACCAATGCTTAAGATTGAGTCACAAACGTCTGGCACATAAGAAGGTGTGGTACTGGGCTTTAGGAAGGCGTCTTGGGGGGCGGGGTTTGAAGTCTGGTGATACATACCTATCATACAAGGCTATTATAAGGATTACATATGATAATGTGGATAAAATGGCTGGTACATAGTAAGTACTTAATAAATGTTAGTTCATCATCCTCTCATGTTATTGATGATGGCCATACGTTAAAGTTCTTCCAGAATTTTTATGCTGGATCATAATAAATATATATTTTTAGGCATGTTGGGATCTATCCTGATTTTAGCAGTGTTGTTTTATATTGATACTTAAGAAAGCACTAATAACATGTGTTGAAAATGTATAGTCTCTCATTAAATTATAGAATGATGATAATTTAAAAAATAATGCAAATGGTTTTGAATTTCTTGGTGGAATGAGACAAGGTTTAACAGTGTTCGAGAGTAGAATAATTGTATCAGAATTCAACTTGCTCCAGGTTTATCTGTGAAATATAATTTATCACATAAAGATACTGCATTGATAAAATATTCTTACGTAGAGTCCAGTAAGAACCAAGAGGAGGTTGGAGTCTGGGGATTGGAAATGGAAGTGTGTGCAGGCTGATACAGCCTGTAGGAGTCATAGAACTCTTGGAAGACAGGCTTACTCATGAAAAGGACCTTGGAAACATTTGGCTATCGGCTGAGAAATGCCTTTGAGAGAGTTAAAGCGTTAATAGATACACCCCAGAAGGTGAAAGGAGAACTTTGTAAAAAGAAAGCAGCCAGAGCTGGGCTCTCAGTCACTGTTCTTCCTGCCATCCAATCTAAGCCCCCGCATGGCTGTGAGGTCCCCCTACAGTCGGTGCAGCAAATAACGTAACAGTGAGAGCTCCAGAGCAACAATGCTCACACAATGCAGAGCATTAATAAGTAAGCACACACCTCCCCGGAGGAGGGAGCGGCTGGGTAGTTGCAGTGTAAGTTGAGGGAGCTGGTATTCATAGTTGAGACCCAGATGTCATATTTTAAGATGTTCTGCTTAAGTTTTAAAGTTAGTAACGTTCATATAATATAGGAAACTAAAATTTCAGTGGGAAATACAACATATCAATGATGAAATTACATTAAGACTTTGTGTGCAAGTTACTGTGCAAAATTTAATTGTAACTGCGTGGTCCTTGCTCTCCAAGAGCTTGCTGTTAAGAGCAGTAGAGTCCGGAGATTTAGTTAAATTGCCTATCCATGATATTGTTTTCACCCATTTTTTATTCAGTAAATATATATTGGAGACCTGTTAGGTGCCAGGCATTTTCATGCCACTGGAGGGATACAGTATTGAACAAAACAAAAAATTTTCCCCTTAAGAAGCTTAAATTCTACAGGCGGAAGAGAAAAAAAGAAAAATGATTTTTATTCTGATGAGAAGGGAAACGGTGGGTTTTGGGGAGTGGCATGATCTGATTTTTTTTTTTTTTTAAATCTATATGACTCTGGCCTTTTGTTTTGAGAATAGTATGCAGTGAGGCAAGGAAAGAATCCACTGGGGGACTCTTGCAATAATCTAGATAGGGATGGTGGAGGCTTAGATGGCAGTAGTGGTGGTGGAAGTAGGGAGAAGTAGGCAGAATTTAGATATATTTTTAAGGTAGAGCCAATGGGATTCGCTGATGGCTTGGTTACAGGGTGTTAGGGAAAGAGAAAAGTCAGGGATGACTTGGAGGGTTGAGTTGTCATTTACTAACGTGGGGGATCCTGTGGGAGCATCAGCCTTAGGGGGGAACATCAGGAATTTGTCACGAGGTGACGTTAAGTGTGAGATATCTATTAGACATCTGGGAGTGATGTCAAGCAGGCAGCTGAAAATACGAGGCTTGAGTTCAGGGAAGAGGTTTGGGCTCTTGTAGGTGGTATTTAAAGTGATGAGACCCATTGGGACGACCAAGGGGAAGGAGTATAGATAGAAAAGAAGACGGAGAACTGAGAGCCTTGGGTCACTCTAACATCAGGAGGCTGAGATAATGAGAAGTCTAAGAAGGAGTGGCCAGTGAAGGAGGAGAGGCAGCAGTGTGGTGTCCTGTCCTGGAAACCAAACAAGAAAGTGTTTAAAAAAAGAGAGGATCCTCTCCCTGGGGATAGCAAATGGTACCTGCCTCAGAGGTGGCTGCGATGAACTGTTTAAATGGATGAGAGAATTCATTAAAGTGCCTGCCTCAGTACCTGGCTACTGGGTGGTTCAAGGTGGAAGTCATTGGTGACTTAACAAGAGCAGTTTCAGGGGAGCGGTGGGGATAAAAGCCTGGTTGGAATGGGTTCAAGTAAGAATGGGAGGAAAGAATTGGAGGCAGCAGATATAGTCAGCTCTTCTGAGTATGCCTATGAAATTGCATTAGAGAAATGGGGAATTGATTCATGGGAATGTGGGGTCAGGAGAAAGGTGTGTGTGTGTGTGTCTGTCTCTTTCTTTTAGGTTGGGAGAAAGTACAGACTGTTAAATGCTGATGAGAATAATCCTGTATAGGGGGAAAGCTTGATGATGTAGTTGGATTTAAGATAATGAGTTGTTTTGAGCATAGGTAACAGGTTGGTGGAAATAACTAGATTGTCCTTTGTCTCTTTACCTTCTCTTCTCTGTCTTTCATTCATTCATTTATCAAATATTTACTGAAGGTTCACAAGGTGCCAAAGATCAAGCCAGGGGCTGGGTAAAAAACAGTTGATTAAGGGGTGAATCAAACAAACAATCTATACACTCTCTGGTGGAGTTTTTACTGTCTGGTGGAGATAGGCTTCCTAAAAACACACAAATAAATAAATACAGATTTCAATGAATGCTTCGTAGGAAAAGTATGGAGTACTTTTGAGAGAGAGAGAATGCCTTGGTATACTTTAGATTGGGTGGCATTTGAAGGCCTCTCAGATAGGAAAGATGGTCCTAGGAGAAAAGATGGACTGAAAAGAAAAGCATTCCAAGCAGAGGGAACAGAGCATGCAAAGCCCTGGAGCAGGGGAGAACTTGGTGCTTTGGAGGATTTGAGAGGTCATCAGTATGGCCTGAGAGGTAGGAAGGGACCAGGTTGTGCAGCACTTTGGAGGCCTTCTAAGATTTGGGATTATATCCTAATAGCAACGGGAAACTGTTGGAAAGTTTTTAGGTGGGAAGTGACATGATAAGTTTGCATTGGTGGAAAAAACTACCTGTGCTGCACTGTCATGGTGAATGGATTGGAGGCAGCAAGAGTGGGAAAAAAGAACTCCAATTTAGGCAAAAAGAGAGTATCTGTAAAATAGTGAGACTGAGATATTTACAGTTTGCTTATAAAAAAAATAGAATTGAGAATATCCTCTACTTAGCAGAATTTGCTTTGAGCTTACCAGGTTTCTCAGCACATGCAAAGAGAGCATTTTCTTGTTAAAAATAATATCAACACAGAAGAGGCAGATGAAGATGTCAGTGATTTGAGATTGCTTAACACAAAGTGAAACTTTAAAAAAGATTGCAGTAACTTGGTGAAAAATTTCAAATAATAAACTTTTTTTTCCGGAAAAAATACCAGTGACACAATATTAGAGACAGACTCTTTAAGAAAATGGATTAAAGTACTGAATATACACCAAGAATACTTAATCTACTTATGCTATTTTAAGTGTTCATATAATATAAAGAAACCTTAAATTTTTTGCTTTAATGTAGCAGATGTACATTATTTTTACTTTTTTTTTTAGAAAAAAAACCTGTATAATAAAAACAGTTTATTGATTAATAAATAAATATTTCAAAAGTTCCCCTTGGGCTTCCCTGGTGGCGCAGTGGTTGAGAGTCCGCCTGCTGATGCAGGGGACATGGCTCCAGGAGGATCCCACATGCCTTGGAGCGGCTGGGCCCGTGAGCCATGGCCGCTGAGCCTGCGCGTCCGGAGCCTGTGCTCCGCAACGGGAGAGGCCACAACAGTGAGAGGCCTGCGTACTGCAAAAAAAAAAAAAAAAAGTTCCCCTTTTCACTTTCAAAAGTATCTTAGTGTTTTGATAAATTATGTGATTAGAGATAGAGGATCTCTCCAGTTGAAGGGTCAGACTGGTAAAAAAGCCATCAAGTTATAGTACAGGATGCATATTTTATTGCGCTAATGTAGACTTCCTCCCAAAGAGATTTCTTAAAACAGAAGGGCAGTTGTAATACCAAGTATCGCTATATCAGGTCACCCACAACTCTAGGGTCATGAATTAACTTGTTGTGAGCTCTCACTTAAAAAAAAAAAAAAAAAAAGAAAAGAAAAGAAGAAACAGAAGTTACTCCCTATCTAGACAAGCCACTCCTGAGAGTTCTATCTTGGTTGTAACTCGAGTTTTCTTTCTCATACTGACATTTTATTTATGCTTTTCAGGGTGAAAAGAGTTGGGATATTTTATCATCTGGAGTTTCTCTGCCTCGCTGATGATCTAAGCTCAAACCTGCCAGTTTATGGGAGATGATAGAAAACACCCTCTAACATCTGAGTAAGTAGATGCTGCGGTGTGTTCTGATTTCCTGCTTAAAAAAAAAAAGGATAATTTTATGACTTTAAAGTTTTAAATTATCAGGTACTTTAATTGGGATCTTTAAATTTTGTTGTTGAATAGTGATGTCAATTATTGTAATTCCAATAAGTGAATATTTTTAAATAATGGGATTCTGGAAGAAATTAATCCCCTGATGATAAAAAAAAAAAAAGTTAATTTTCCATTAGCTTTTAAGGAACATATTGAGGACCTAATGTATATATTAAAAATTTAAGAGCACTCTCCTTAGTGTTTTATTTCACTTTTATATTATGAATGCAAAAATATTGGTAAGACAACTGTTAAGAATTTTTTAAATGCAACTCTATATAAAAATTGTATTTTAATACGGAGTGTATTTTGGCTAACTTGAAATAAATACTGGTTTGTTTCTTGGAAGTAGAATTTTAAAAGTTCTTTCTATTTGAAAATAAAGATTTTTTTTTCCTTCTAATATAGATAAGATTACAAAATTTCTCTGGATTTTGACTTTGTTTCTTAATTAAAGAGACTGAGAAAGAAAGGCATTCATTCTTTCTAATTAAAACTTCTGAGTGAAGTTTAAAGAGTTGAGCCAGTCATTTTGATATAAACTGTTTTTCAGAATGAAAGCTGCTAGTTCTCTTATATCCATTGAATCTCTTTTGACAAAACTAGGAAACTATGAGGCTGTACCAGGGCCTTTTTTGGAATGCTGAGGTGAATACAATTAATAAATACACAAGATTGCTTCCCACTACAATGGGGTTATTTAATTTTGGTCTGTATCTGAGCTGTTCAGTATAGTAGCCAATAGTAGCTATTGACATTTGAAATGTGGCTGGTCCCAGTTGAGATGTGCTGTGCATAAAATACACACCACATTTCAAGACTTAGTATGAAAAAAAGACTAAATAGTTTATTAATAATTTTTGTATGAATCATGTTGAAATGATAATATTTTGGATATATTGAGTGAAACAAAATATTATTAAAATTAATTTCACTTGTTTTCTTTTACTTTTTTTTTTTTTAATGTGGCTGCTAGATAATTGTAAATTACTTGTGGCTTACATTATATTTCCAGTGAACAGAACTGGCCTGTTGTATATGATCAACATGCTTAGTCATCCATTACTCAACATTCTGTAAGCCTTGACCCTTCTGGGCTGTGTATGGATCAATTAATATAAATCTATATTGTTTTAAGAATATGATTCTTTGATTCATCAAATATTTACTGAGTACCTGCTATATGCCAGACAGTCAGTCCTCTAGGTACTGGTGTTACAGTAGTGAACAAGATAAACAAAACTTCCTGCCTTCATGGAGTTAACATTCCATTAGTGAAACTAGACTAAAAACATAAATAAGTAAAATATATAATCTATTTGAAGACTTTGGAGAAAATGCAAGGAGAGGGGTTCAATTCTAAATAGATTGTTCAGGGAAGGCCTCACTGAATAGCTGTTATTTGAGCAAAGACTTGAAGAAGGTGAGAGAAAGAGCCCTATAGATATTTGGGGGAAGAGTGTTCTAGGCAGAGGGAATAGCAGGATTGTGCCTGGCTTGTTTGAATTGTAGGAGGCGAGGTGATTGATTGGAGGGAAGTGAGTGATGGGGAGAGAAGATGAAAGGTAATGGATGGTAACATCATGTGAGCACTGGTTATTGTCTATGCAGACACAGAGGTAACCTCTAGGGAACCAGGCCAGAAAACAGAAATAGGAATTTTAAAAACAAAGCAAAGTTATCAGAGGCTACACTTCATGGGGGGTAGACAGATTCTACAGTTTAAGTTCAAGCTACTTACTAAAAGAACCATCAACCCTTAGAAAACTGAGATCTGTCAACTGATGACTGGATGAATAAAATGCAGTATATCCATGTAATGGAATACTACTGGGCAGTAAAAATGAATGAAGTACTGATACATACTGCAACATGCATGAGCCTTGAAAACATACTAAGTGAAAGAAGACAGTCACAAAAGGTCACATATTGTATGATTCCATTTATATGAAATGCCAAGAATATACAAGTCCATTCATATAGCATCCAAAAAACCAAAATACTTTGGAATAAATTTAACAAGAGAACTGTAAGTCCTACATACTGAAAACTACAAAATTTTGTTGAGAGAAATTAAAGTATCCCTAAATAAGTGGGAATAAATGGAAGATTCTGTATTGGTGATGTGGCAGTTTTCTCCAAATTGATCTGGAGGTTCAACAAAGTCATTGCCAAAGTCTCAGACAGGATTTTTGTAGAAATATATTTATAGAAATTGGCAAACAGATTCTAAAATTTATATGGAAATGCAGAAGATCTAGAATAGTCAAAGTAACTTCAAAAAAGCAGGAAGTTGGGAAAAAAAGAAGAAAGTTGGAGGACTTATATTACCTGTTTTCAAAACTTATCATAAAGCTATAATAATAAGAACAGTGTAGTATTTGCCTACGGATAAACATGTAGATCAGTGGAACAAAATATCTAGAAATAGATACATATGTGGTCAGTTGCTTTGCAGCAAAGGTACTAAGGTAATCCTATAGGGACAGCATAGTCCTTTCAATAAACAGCGCTGCAGCAATTGGATTTCCACGTGAAATAAAATGTACCTTGACATTTACCTTACAATATACACAAAAATAACTTAAAATGGATCATAGACCAACATGTAAAGAAGCAAACATAGCAGAAAGTCTTGTGTCCTGGGTTAGACAAAGATTTAGTCAATAGGATATAAAAAGCATGAAGTATTAAAAAAATGATAAATTGGACTTCATCAGAATTAAAGTTTTACTTTTCAGAAGATACCATTCTTAAGAAAATGAAAAGTCAAGCCACATAACTAGGAGAAAATATTTACAAAACGTATGTCTGATAAAGGATTTGTATGTAGAAAAAAAATAAAGAACTCTTAAAATTCCGTCATAAGACAGCAATCCGATTTAAATATGTACAAAAGATTTGAAGAGTCATTTCACCAAAAAAGATATATGAATGGCAAATAAACACAAGGAAAGAGTTTCAACATCATTAGTCATTAGGGAAATGCAAATTAAAGCCATAATGATATATTGCTGCACACCCACTATAATGGCTAACATTAAAAAGACTAACAATCCGTGTGTTGGCAAGGATGTGGAGAAACCAGAATCCTCACCCACTGCTGACTGGAATATAAAGTGGTACAGGTATGTTGCAAAGCAGTTCGGCAGTTGCTTAAAAAGTTCAACATACACTTAACAAATTATCTAGCAATTCCATTCCTATAAATACATTGTCAGGAGAGATAACAGCATATGTCCATACAAAGACTTGTATACAGTGTTCATAGAAGCTTTATTTGTGATTGCCAAAAACTGGAAATAATGTAAGCATCCATCAGCAGATGAATATATAAGTCCATACATTGGAATGCTGTTCAACAATGAAAAGGATTGGACTATTCATATATACAATGGCATGGATGAATCTCAAAATAATTATGCAGTATGAAAAAAAGCCAGATTCCCCCCGCCCCCAAGTGCCATACTGTCTGATTCCATTTAATTGAAATTCTAGAAAATGCAAACTAATCTATAGTGACAGAGAGCAGATCCATGGTTGCCTGAGGATGGCTCAGGAGAGGAGGGAGAGAAGGATTCCAAAGGAAGGGGCACAATGAAACCCTGGGGTGATGTATATATTCATTATCTTGATTATGCATAGTAGCTTCATGGGTGTATACATACATCAGAATTCCTCAAATTGTATACGTAAATATGTGCAGTTTATTGTATATCAATTACACCTCAATAAGGTTGTAAAAAAATTATGTCCATTCAAAAACCAAGCATATGTTCATAGCAGCTTATTCACAGTAGACAAAAACGGAAAACAATCCAAATCCATCAGCTGGTGAATGGATAAACAGAATGTGTGATATCCACACAATGGAATATTATTCAGTGCTGAAAAAGAATGAACTCCTAATTCATGCTACATAGTACAACATGGATGAACCTCAAAAACATTATGCCGGTTGAAAGAAGCCAGAAACAAAGGACTGTATGTTGTATAATGCTATTTATATGAAATTGTAAGAAAAGGCAAAATCATAGATTAGATCAGTGGTTGCCTGGGGCCAGAGGTGGAAGCAGAGTTTGGCTGTAAACAGGTAGGAGGGAGCTGTTGGGATGATGGAAGTATTCTTATTGGCAGTCGTGCGGCTGTTTATGTATAAACTTACTGAAACTCTTCTGATCGTACCATTAAAATGGATGACTTTCATGGCATGTAAATTATACCTCAATAAAGCCATTAAAAATAGGTGGCCACTCAAAATTTTAAATGCTCTTTAAGTGGACCGTTCAAGAAATGGGACAGTATTGCTAATTTCATTGACCTCTAGTGCTTTGGAATACTTTGAGACCTATTGAATTAATTTCTATGTCAGATGTTCTTTGAATTCTAATTGTGAAACAGAAATCATTATTAGTTGTCTTTCCCAGAATTTAGTGACCAGTAACAGCTGCATTTCCCTTGCATGTGAACATTGATTTAGAATGATTGGCTTTATGTTTAACAACGATTAACACCACCACCACCACCCTCCCCCCGGCCAGAAGAAATGGTAGTTTCTTAGATTGATACTCTATTTGTGCACAGTAGTTCAAAAGTGTAGGTTATCCTCCACCTCTCAGTTCTTCACAAAGGAAACTGATGACAGCTTAACACCTTTGCATTTTTTAGATGCAGAGAGGCACACCCTTCTAGGTGCCCACCCACCTGTTCCCAACACCATATATGTGGAGACAGCAAGTAATCTGGACATAAGGTCCTTGGGAATGGGAGGTAGAGTGCAACCGAGAGAGCTCCCCTGGAGCACTTTGCAGCTGGGTCTGGCCATGTTCTGCACCAGAGTACGAATCAAGGTCTCTGGGGAGACTGAATTTTACTTCCTTAGATAAAAATCAGAAAATGACCTAATTTTAATGAAAAAATTAACAACTCTAGAACATCTTGCCTGTGATTCTGCCTAAGTCTATTAAAATAGAAAAAATTTATTCTGGAAACAACCCAGTTCTTTACCCGAAATTCATTCAGCCATTTTCCCAAATAAAGTACCAGTTATTTAACCAAATTTTTCTTTTTCTTTTTCTTCCTCCCCCCTCCAAAGCAAATCCTTTATTCGACAAAGATTTATGGAACACTCATCTTTGTCAAGCACACCAAAGATAAGACATACCTACAAGGATAAAAGAAGCATGGAATTGAGGGTGGGGGCCTGATGATATGTAACCTGCCTCCTTGGAAGGAGGGGCGTTCAGAGAGAGGTTGGGGAAGCTTTGGAGCAGGGAACTTGGAAAGCTGAGATTTGGAGGATGAACAGGACTTGGCTGTTAGCCAGGTTGTTGGGTGTGGGGCGGGGGAGTTGCGAGGACCTTAAAGCTGTGGCATTGGGTTTAAAGAAGAGAGAATAGGGTCAAGAGATGCAGTGAGTCCGAGTGACTTGACTTTGTGACTGGCAGAATTTGAAGAATGTAGGAGAAAAAGACATCAAGGATTAGTTCAACTTTGCCCTTGGCCATCTCAACAAGTGGTGATACCATTCACACCGGGTGAGAATACAAGACACCCAGGAGGTTTGTTTGTTTTGATCGTTGCTTTGGGAAACCAATAATTCACTCTAGAGGTTTTATCAGAGGAGTGCAGCTATTTGCATACACCTGACTGAACTTTAAAGATGCCCCTCTGTGACCCATCATCCCCTGGGTGAACACACATGGAGCATTAGGGAGGAAAGTGAAAACTGACGTGGTCTTGGGGGTGTCTGTGTTTGTTCATTATCTCGGGCTTTAGTGGATCTCATGTTTACAGGTAAAATCACTGTTGAAAACTTCAGGGCAATTACAGAGAGGAATAATGCTTGGACATGAAAACCTATCATGTTTAAGAATTTAGTAATTCCTTTTTATTACTTTTATCTACTTGACCTCTTGTCTCCACATTTTTATCATATATAAAGTACATTCTTTATACTTCTTTGGTCCAAAGAAGATTAAAAGGGTAAATTTTAGAAAAGACTGCTCCATCCTTTATATGTATTAGCTCATTTAACTTTTAAAATAACCCTGTAAAGGAGGTACTTTTAATCCTATTAATTCTTGATAAAGATTAATAATAAAAGTATTTGGAAATCAACGGGTTTAAAATTTTTTGATATGCCTAAACACAAAGCATAAATTCTTATTCCTATCCATTGACATTAGCATGTAAATGAGGATGACAAATTATTATTTTCGAAATTCTAATCATTTCTACCTTGTCCTTTTGAAAGAAGTACACTGGTAACAAATAGATCCACGATACACAAAATAATACTCTATACTTTTTGAGAATATTGAAAACTAATTTGGAAAATAACTCCTCTTCTTTCTGAAAATTTTTGCCCACTCTGCACTTTCCTGTCTTTTTAAATCATGAATATATTACATTAAGCCAAAGATACTATGTAAACGGTTGCTTTGAAACTACATAAAACAGAAGTTAAAATTAGGTTTTACTTACTGCTTCCAACTTATCTTTTAATAATATGTGGTCAGATCCTGCTTTAAATGTACTCTTGGTTGAGGTACCTTGAGGAAGTAAGTTGCTTGACCTCAGTTAGGCTGTTTCCTTGTCTATAAAAACACAGGCAATGAAGTACATGCTCCAGTGCTCTGAAACTCAGAAATAACTTCTTGGGCATGAGTGCCAATGTAAGCAGGCAGTTTTCTTTTGTGCCACAAGAGGGCGTGCCTGTGTTGTTGCTAACCGGAGCTGAGGCCTGAATTCCTTTGCAAGATGTGGCTGAAAAGTTAGGGACAAGTAGATTGCTGGGAAAATGTGAAAGAAAAAGATTATTTTGACAGTGTCAAGGGAAAGAGGTACTCGAAACATAAAGTGATGTGAAGGGAAGGAGTGTGAATAAGATCCCTTTAAGATGTGAAAATTTTCGCGACATAGATCATTACAGATTTCCATTGCCAGTCAACAACCTTTTTTTTTTTGCCTATATCTGAGAAGTTTTATGAATTTTGTTTTCCTCCTTCTTTGCAAATGTGTTTATAAATCAGTTATATCAAACAAATATAGAACCCAAAGTTTAGTTTCTTAGTAGTGGTCTTGAGTGATTAATGTTGGTTAAAGTTAAGTTGGATTGTTTGTTCTCAGTGCCTTGGATATGTACAAAATCTGTTTGCCCCAAATTAGGAAAATTTGAATGTTTTCTTCCTGCCTCCCTCCATGCACTTTTTCCCCTTTGTTTGAGTTTCTGAGTTCTTTGATGTTTTGCTGTCATACATAGCTCAGAAAGTTGGGTGGGGGACAAGGAAGAACATTGTTCTGTGAACCAACCCTAGGGACGTGGAACTAATTTTAATATACAGTGAAATCTTTACAATTGACAAGATCAGAGCTGTACAAATACAGTGACACTGGCAGTTGTGGAATTATTCTGATAAATTTAGCGAAATCATTTCATCTCAGCTATGTGACTGTTTCATGTGAATGTGTTCTTTAATTTAAATTATCCAGGCAACGCCTTTATTTTGCTAGTATTTTTTATTATAAATACAAAAGTCATGAGCATGTTGTGTTTTACATAACTGTAATTGTACTTTTAACACTTTTTGTATTGGAAAATGTTCTGAATTTAGAAAGAATGATCCATAGGCATCTCCTTTTACTCTGAATCCTACTTTTAGAAGTTTTCTCTGGGGTTTGTTCCTGGTAATAAACGCTATCCAAGTTCAGAGGCAGACTGCCCAGGTTCAAATTATCGCGCTGCTGTGTTTGAAATGTGACAAAAGCAAAGTTAGCCTAATAATTTCTCTCTCGTTTGAATCTGATAGTTTCTTGAGCAGGAGAAAGAGAAGTGGAAACACTGTAGAAAATTATGCACTTTATCTGTGTGGCAGCCAATTTCAAACCATCTTCCTGGTACACTCTAAGGAGTTAAAAACATGTTAAATACTTTGAGATGGCAACATTTTAAAGAGAAAGAATATAAAAGAAAAAAGAACTCTGTAGCTCCGTTTTCTTTGCTTTCACCATGAAATGTGATCTTGTTTCAAAATATGGGAACACCCTGTGATAAACTCTTGTCCACATGAATGTCATCTGTCTTCTTTATTTTGGTAAAAAGAAGGTAGAGAATAGCTGATAGAGGGGCAAGCTGTTCTTTTAAAGTTACTTTTAAAAATTATGGAATATTTCAAGCATATAAAGAAAGCATAAGGAATAGTATATAATTAAAGTGTTATGTAATTAGTAAAACACTATGTGTGTCCTTCCTAAGCCTGTCTCCTTTTCTACCTTACAGAGGTAACTACCCTGAATTTGGTTTTTATCATTCTCTTGAATGTTTTTACGCTTCTGTTACATATGGATGTATTCCTAAACGTAGATAGAATTGTGGTACCTGTATTTTTTTTTTACGCTCTTAAGAAATTTCTTAAGTGTTCAGTACATTATTAACTGTAACTACTGTGTTGTCCAGCAGAGCTCTAGAACTTTTTCGTCTTGCACAACTGAAACTATACACACTAAAACAGCAACTCCCATTTCCCCTGACAGCCATCATGCTACTTTGAACTTCTGTGAGTTTGCGTACCTTAGGTGCCGCATACAAATGGAAACCGTGCAGTATTTGTCTTTCTGTGACTGGCTTATTTCACTTAGCATAATGTCCTCAAGGTCCATCCATGTTGTCCCATATGACAGGATTTCCTTCTCTTTTAGGGTTGATTAATATTTTATTACACATATTCTTTATCCCTTCATCCATCAATGGACATTTAGGTTGTTTCCACCTGTTAGCTGTAGCAAATAAGGGAGTGCAAATACCTCTTTGAGATCCTGATTTCAGTTGTTTTGGATAAATATCCAGATGTGGAATTGCTGGATCATATGGTAGTTCTATTTTTAATATTTTAAGAAATCTCCATACTGTTTTCCATACCAGCTGCACCATTTTACGTTCCCAGCAACAGTGCACGAGGGTTCCAATTTCTTCACATCCTTACCAACATTTGCTTTTTTTGGGGTGTGTGTGTGCGTGTGTGTGTGTGTGTTTAATAATAGCTATTCTGACAGGTGTAAGGTGACATCTCATTGTGCATTTGCATTTCCCTGAAGATTAGTGATGTTGAGCATCTTTTCATATACCTGTTGGCCATGTGTATGTCTTCTTTGGGGAAAAGCCTATTCAAGTCCTTTGCACATTTTTAATCATTTAACTTATTTATTTATCTATTTGTGTATCTATTTATTTATGCTGTTGAGTTGTAACAGCCCTTAAATATCATGGATATTAACCCTTTATCAGATATGTGATCTGTAAATATTTTCCCTCATACTGTAGGTACTCCTTTTCACTCTGTTAGATTGTTTGCTATGCAAAAGCTTTTTAGTTTAATGTACAGATGTTTGTCTGTTTTTGGTTTTGTTGCAAGACCAGTGTCATGAAGCTTTTCCCCTATGTTTTCTCCTAGGAGTTTTACAGTTTTGGGTCTTGATGTTTAAGTCTAATCCATTTTGAGTCGACTTTTGTATATAGCATAAGATAAGCGTCCAATTTCATTCTTTTGCATGTGGATATCCAGTTTTCCCAACATCATTTATTGAAGAGATTGTCTTTTCCCTTTAGTGTATTCTTGGCACCCTTATTGAAGATCTACTGACCTATATGCGTGGATTTATATCTGGAGTCTTTCTTCTATTCCGTTGGTCAACGTGTCTGTCTTTATGCCAGTACCAGTTTGAGAAGAATTAGCTTTAATACTTCTTTAACTACTTGATAGAATTCACCAGTGACCATTGGTCCTGTGCTTTTCTTTGTTGGGAAGTTTTTTTTTTTTTTTTTTTTTTTTCCCGGTACGCGGGCCTCTCACTGTTGTGGCCTCTCCCGTTGCAGAGCACAGGCTCCGGACGTGCAGGCTCAGCGGCCATGGCTCACGGGCCCAGCCGCTCTGCGGCACGTGGGATCTTCCCGGACCGGGGCACGAACCCGTGTCCCCTGCATCGGCAGGTGGACTCTCAACCACTGCGCCACCAGGGAAGCCCTGTTGGGAAGTTTTTGACTACTGATTCAGTCTCCTTAACACTCTTCAGATTTGGTCTTCTTCATGATTTGGTCTTGGTGGGTTGTAGGTTTCTTGGAATTTTTCTGTTTCTTCTGTGTTATCCAGTTTGTTGATATATAATTATTCATTGCAGTCTCTTACAATCCTTTTTGTTTCTGCAGTATCAGTTGTGAACGTTTCCTCTTTCATTTCTGATTTTATTTATTTGAGTTTTCTTTTTTTCTTAGTCTAGCTAAATGTTTTGTCAGTTTTGCTGATTTTTTTCAAAAAGCCAACTCTTTCGTTAATTTTTCCCTATTGTTTTTCTACTCTCTATTTTGTTTATTTCTGCTCTAATCTTTATTATTTCCTTCCTTCTGCCAACTTTGGGCTTAGTTTGTTCTTGTTTTTCTAGTTCCCTGAGGTATATGGGATCTTTCTTCTTTTCTAATGTAGGTGTTTACCACTATAAACTTCCCTCTTAGTATTGATTTTATTATATTCCATAAATTTCAGTACGTTGTGTTTTCCTTTTCGTTTGTCTCAAGATAGTTCTAATTTCCCCTTTGATCTCTTCTGTGACCGGTTGGCTGTTCAAGACTGTGTTGTTAATTTCCACATGCTTGTGGATTTTCCAGTTTTTCTTCTGCTATTGATTTCTAGTTTTGTTCCATTGTGGTCAGAACAAATACTTGGTATGATTTCAGTCTTCTTAAATTTGTGTGGTACATGTTTTCAAACAAGATATAAATTGTACCTGTTGAAAGGAGAGCTCCAAGGAAAGCAGACTCTGAGAAGGAGATTAACAGGCAGGAGGTTTATTAGGGATATTTTAGGATTAACACCTGTGAGAGAGAAGGACGTGGGATTGGGCAGAGAGAGAGAAATTAGGCTGCAGTGCAGTCACAAGAAAGGCCTTAGCCAATGCCAGAGGGAGCCCTGGAGGTGGGACAGCCCCTCAGAATTGTCCTAAGTTGGGGCAAGGAGCCAAGCATTCACAGCCTCGCTGTGACCAGTTATCAGGCATCGGCTGCCCCTGGAGAGGGGACCTGACTTTGACAAGGTGACTCTTTTCAGCTGAGGGCCGTCAGCCTGCAGCACTCTAGTAGCTGGGGGAATAAGCCCTTCATCCATAAAGGGAGACCTGAGCAGCATATCTCAGCATCCATCACTTAGTACATATCATGTGCATCATCACAGCTTGCCTTTTTGGTCCAATATTGTGTTTCTGAGATTTACTCATGCTAATATCTATAGCTGTAGTCACTCATTTTATTTGTTTTTACAGTATTCTGTTTCATAAATACGTCACCTTTTTAAAATACATTTTCCTGTCGAGAGACATTTTAAGTTTTGCAATTTTTTCACTATTGAAAAATGTGACTGTAAGCATTTTTTTGTATCTCCTTAGTGCATGTACTTAGTTCATCTGGGGTATATAACCAGAAAATTCCTGGGTCTTAGAATGTGCACCACTTCAAACTGAGTAACTGTAATGAAACTGCTCCCTACAGTGCTTGTACCTTGCTCCGTATCCTCACAAACACTTGGCATTGTCAGATTTTAATTTTGCCATTTGATGGGTATAAAATGGTATCTCACTGTGGTTTTAATAAAAATTTTGTTGATTACTGGTGAGATTGAGAATGTAGCTACTTGAGTGTCTTCAGTGAAGTGTGTATGCCAGTCATGTGCCCCCTTTTCCTATTGGTTTCCTTTTCTTATTAATTTAAACAATCTTTATTACCCCCTTCTTTACTGTCTGTGTGTGTACAGTTATCTTCTCCTGGTTTTGGGCTTGATTATTCACTTTTTAAATAATGCTTTTTGTTGAATAGGAGTTTCCTTTTTTTTTTTTTTTTTTGCGGTACGTGGGCCTCTCACTGTTGTGGCCTCTCCCGTTGTGGAGCACAGGCTCTGGACGCGCAGGCTCAGCGGCCATGGCTCACGGGCCCAGCCGCTCCATGGCATGTAGGATCTTCCCGGACTGGGGCACGAACCTGTGTCCCCTGCATCGGCAGGCGGACTCTCAACCACTGCACCACCAGGGAAGCCCAGGAGTTTCCTTTCATGCAGTCAAATTTAATCAGTCCTTTTTGCATTGTTTCTTTGTGTCTTATTTGAAAAATTCTTCCTCAGGCTGAGGTCATATAAAAGTATTCTCCTCTGTTTCCTACTAAAAGTTTTAAAGTTTTGCTTTTCACAGGTTCACCTGCAATCCATCTAAAATGGAGTTGTGTGTATATTGTGAGTTGTAGTTACCTCATTTTATTTTCCCGTGGACAGCCAGTTTTCCTAGCAGCATTTATCAGTGGTGCATCTTTTCTCTACTGACGTGCAGTGCCATCTTGCCACATCAAGTTTCCATCTATGTAGGTCTTTTTTGTTTTATTGGGGTTTTTTTCTTGCTTCAGTTCTACACTTTCTTTATGATATCTTTATTTCTTTATTGTATCTTATTGTCTGGTAGGGTAAATCCTCCCTTCTCCTCGTTCTTCTTTAAAATTGTCCCAACTTTTTGCCTTTTGTCTGACATGCATTTTGGACTTAGATTACAAGAAGAATCTTCCTTGGATTGAGTTCATGCGTTGACTTTATAGATTAATTTGAGGAGTCTTGACATCTTTGCAGAATAGATGTTTCCTGTCAATGTCATCTTTAATATCTATATCTAGGTATTTGTACTGCACACATAATTTTTATACCTTACCTTTTTACTAAATACTGACATTTTGCATGTTAATAAATACATTTCTTAATCAACAGTTTAAGGTCTACGTAACCATCCATTTATTTAATCATGCCCCTATTGACAGATTAACACAGTTCACAATGATTTTTCTTGAACTTACATCTTTCCCATCACTAAATTATGTATAAATATTCACTTGTGTTTTATTCTTGTAATGCTAGGCTGTTATATAATTAAACATTTATCTGGAATAGATTCAGAGGTAAGATGTGAGAAAAACATCTAACTTACCCCATGGGGTTGGCTGTATTCACATACTTTGTCCTTTTGGTCTGACTTTGCCTTTTTTGTTTCACTGTCAAGGAACCATCAGCAGTGCACATACCGCGATAGATGTTTGAGTAAATGAACCAATTTTTAATATTTGTTGTATTTTCGGGCATGTTACTCTTCCATGGGTCCGTCTGTTGATTCCAGATACATTCCACACTGTCTTAAGTACGGGAGCTGTTAGAACACCCTGCTTCAGCAGCAGCAGCATATTACTAATCTTTAGATTTGTCTGGGATATTTCTACATCATTTCTCTTTCAGATAAACTTTAAATAGTTGGTCACTTTCCCTCTAGAACTGTTATGATTTTGACTGACAGTGTGTTAGTTTTCTGAAAAAAATTTAGTCATTTGTATTTTAATTTCCTGGCCTAACGAGTACTGCATATTCATCCAGCTTATGAATTCTGGAACTTTTTGGTTAGAGAAGATAAATCCCCAGATTTCTTTTTCGATTAAAATTCAAGGCAATGAAGGAAATCCATCGCAGCAAACGGAGTCATGCCACATGTTTATTCTGTAGACAAGTGTCTTTCTGCATTGAGCAGCACTTCAGGGGCTTCACCTCCCCCCTGCAGAACATGGCTCACACGGTACCATGTGCCCTGGCTGGACAGATTTTTGAAACTAGAGTTGTGTACTCCTTGGCCAGAAAAGTCTTTTAATGGTCTTCCTCCTACAAATCTTCAAGGGAATTCTGTGCCTCCCCTTGTCTGATTTACCTTTTTTGTGGTAAGGAAATAGGACACAGAGCCTGTAGGGTATGGGAGGGAAGGCTGCATAACTCTTTTTCACACCTGCTTGGATTCTGGCAGTGCTACTTGCTAAGTGAAGGCTAGAGGCTGGTTTGTCGTGTGTTTTCACAGAGCACTGGTGGCTCCAGGCCAACGCATTTAGGCTTTGTCTTTTTTTTCTTGCATAAAATTGCCTATTTTTCACTTCACATGGGAGTGTTAGGCACTCAGAGATGTCTGTTCCTGTTTCACATGCACACCATCTGTGGTCCCTGGCATCTTAGGTTCCCAAATTGGCCGAAGTCGGTCAGCATACAGAGTGGCCGGGGTCCTCGCCTGTGTTTGTCCCTGTTGGTGCAAGCCAGTGTTGCGGCACCCACCTGAAGCACCAGGCATTGGTGCCGTGGACGGAGTTTTTAAAAGTTTGAATAAACTATTTATTTAGAATACTTTCAGAAAAGTTGCAAAGATAGTACAGAGAGTTCCCATACGTCCCCCACCCAGTTACCCCAGTTGATAACTCTTACCTTATCATATTTGTCACAATTAAGGAACAAACATTGGTACATTAGTATTAACTAATTAAAATCCACATTTTATTCAGACTTCACTAGTTTTTCCGTAATACCCTTTTTCTGTTACAGGATCCACCCAGGATATCACATTACATCTTGTCATCATGTCTTCTTAAGTTCCTCTGGTCTGTGACACTTTCTTAGATTTTCCTTGTTTTTGATGATGTCCGTTTTGAGGAATACTGGTAAGATGTTCTGTAGAACGTTCCTCAGTTCAGATATCTCTCATGTTTTTCTGATTATTAGCCTGGGGTTGTGGGGTTTTAAGAGGAAGACCACAGAGGTGAAGTGACATTCTTATCACGTTGTGTGCAGGGAACATGCCATCATCACGACTTCTCACTGATGTTGCTGACCTTGGTCACCTGGCCAGGGTAGTGTTTGCAAGGTTCCTCCACTGTAAACGTATTCTCTCCACCCCACCCCACCCCTTAGCATACTCTACTCTTTGGAAGCAAGTCAGTAAGCAGAGTGTAGTCCTAATTTAAGAGACTTGTTAATTGTCCTATCTGTCTGGACCCTGTTATATTTAAACCATGCCTATTATTTTTTGTACTTTGTGTTTAAAGCCTTAAGAATAAATAAAAACTGCCTAGGCCTAAAAAGAACTTGAAGTAGTTAGTAACTATGTTTCTCCCAGTCTTTGTATATTTGCTTTATTGGTTTTATTTAAAAATCTTCATATCCTGTGTGCTACATCCTCGTACCACGTGGGCTCCTCCGTTCAGACCTTAGGAGTTCACATTACAGATTGCTTGTTGTGTTGTTTGTGGGGTGAAATTCTCAATTAATTTGATTTTTTTTGTCTGATTAGTTTTTTGAACTCAAATGACTTTACATTTTCACTTCAAGTCCATTTCTAAAGAAGAATGAAAGAAGAAGAATATTTTATTGTTTTGGCATATAATAGGAACGTTCTTGAAATGATATATATAAAAATTGTTTTTGTTCATCAAATCATCATTGTATGTGCTCTTAAGGAACCTACTATTTCAAAAAAACGCTGTAATAAGTTTGTGATGCCGAAAATGACCGACTTTGCAAATCCACATTTGCAGACACTTCATTTCATCCATAGGTGCGCACGTTTCATTAAGGTGGACTGGTTAAAGTGTGTTTTCAGAACATTAGAACTTCATGTTCCTTCTTCTTACGATTGTGAACTTACTTAAGAAATTGTTTTTAGTGTGTCAGAGGATTTTGTCTGTAAGTCCATCTTAGAATCCAGTACTAGAAGAGAAAGTTCAAAAAGTACATTTTAAGGGGGCTTTTGTTCACTTCATGGTCAACTCGGTATGACAGCTCAAAAACAGAATAATGTTTTTAATCAACGGCAGGGGAAGTCCCTTCCCTGGCCCCTCAATTCTACTTTCAGTCAGTCAAAAGAGTCTTAGATTCATGTGGGGAATTCCCACGTGTTCTATAATAAGTCTCTTTAGAAGCTTTCAGATATGTGTGGAATGGAGGACAGTACGGCATACGTTTTCTATCTGTTGTGTGAGTGCTGTTCAGCATACTGGTACTGTGTTTTAATATTACTCATTCTTTTTTCTAAGTATAGATGTGCAAGAATGAGAAAGGCTGAGCTTTATAAAATGAAATAGAAAAAATTAATTTGTTCTCAGGTCGGTTAAAGGCCCGTTAAATGTAAGATCTTTGGATATATGCTGGCTCTTTTTTCTGCAGTAAGTAAAGAAAACTCTAGAGAGCTTTGGAGACAGGAGGCCCCGTCAGCTGCCTTTCGCTGCACGAACCGGCCCCTCTCTGGTTAGCTGCAGGCTCTCCTGTCCTTCATGCTCAGAGTCAGGCAGAGTTTTACTGCTCAGATCTGGCAGATGTGTGTCCTGCACTCACCGTCAGGTCAGATTCCTAAGGACTAGAAGTGCTCTTCAAAAAGATATTAAATGTTGAGCCATTTTGGAGAAACTATACCAGGTTGAAGGTCCATGACATACCATAGGTAATTGATATACTCGGAAGAAGGCAGTCAGAGAACGTGTGTGTGGACCACCTGCGCTGTGCTGCCCTTTCCCGAGCTGCGTGGGCGAAGCCATGGCTTCTGGGGGGACAGGGTTATGTTTACACTCCCGTTGACTCCGTTACCTTGTCCCGCCAGGGACATCTGAGAACCCCAGCAGCAAACAGGAAGCGGCCGTCCACTCTACCACTCTGCACGCGCATTTGCAAAAACAACTTAGTACCGAATGGAAGTTGTCTTCCATGAGAGGAAATCTCATAATTGGTACACAGGAGGCAGGGTGCCCGGGCATCCTCTGCCTCGTCCTCCATGCCATGCCCGGGCCTCGGTGGGGTTTGTTGTTGGGGAAAGAAATATGGAGTATTGGGAGAGGTGGGCATGGAACAGAGGCTGTCTTTCCCTTAAGGCATTTACAAGTCCTCCCAGCCCCATCCAAAAGCCAACCAGGAGTAAAAAACAACAACAACAAAAGATTCTCTTGAGTTTTCCTGGTGCTTCCGCAGGTCTTTATATCTCAAAACCCTACTTAACATATTTTCACGAAAAACTAAATTTTGGTGTTCCTATGCCAGGAAGATTCCATCTGTGAGGGTAACTTGAAACTGTTACCCATCTTCTATTGCCCCCCTTTTTATGTTGCTTCTCCTCTAAGATCCCCTCTGGTTTTCATCTGGTTGCAAAGCTTCAGGGAATTGTGCATTTGAACCACCTCCTGCTGAGCTGTCTGTGCTCTCCAGTGGACTTGGGACAGTCCTTACGGGGTCCTTATGTGCCTGCTCTGAGCCAGTCTGCTGGAGAGCGCTGCATGGGCTGCCTTGTGGAGTCCAGTCCCCCTCAGTCCAGAACCACACTGCATCTCAGGGGCGGTTTTGAAGCTGCACAGTGAATACCTCATGCAGTAAAAAAATTTTTTCAGCTTCATCTCTCTCCTACATTCATTCATTCAACAAACATTTATTACGCGCTCATTTTGAACCAGGCTCTGTGATAAGGTGAGAGATAACAGAAATAAAAAGGCCCAGCACTGTCTTCAGTAAGCTTCCAGTCTAGGGAGATAAATAGAGTGCAGTGTGGTAACAGCTCTGATACAGAAGTGCCTGGGAAGGCCTGCAGTCCAGACACTCATGGCAGATGGTTCCGGAGAAACTGATAGATGACCTAGGTTTGGGAGGCTGGAAGATGGGGGAGAAGAGGGGGGTTACGGTAAAGGAAGGAGAGTGAGAGCCAGGGGATATGTAGGCTTTGGAGGTGCTCCTGGGGGAGGTTGCTGCCTATTCAAAGGCCTATACAGTCTAGAGACTGAGGAACATGCTGGAAACCGCAGGATTCAGGACCTGGTTGAGGTTAGTGTTTGTTAAAGAAAACTTCTCAGACAGTTGAGTTATGAGCACGTGCCAGCGTTTTATTACAGTTTTGCAACGCAAGGGAAGAGGCCCGTGGTAGGTGTATTCGGAGTCACTCTTGGTAGGAAGAATGATTAAATCATCATTGAAAAGAATGTCTGGTTATAAATCCTTAGACTCTGATAGTTGACAAGTCAACTGGGTGGGTGGTAGTGAGTTCCCAGAACAAACAATCTTCTTCAAGTTCATTAGAAAGTTGCCTAGAAAAAAAGCATTTTATCTGGAATGCTGTTGATGTCTTTTCACTAGGATGTTGTGAATTTTAACAGTAGGCAATTTGTTTCTGTACCAGACCAGGTTTGGGGCAGTTTTTCTTTTATAGGTTCAAGGTCACAGTGGAGTGCACGTGAGTTTTCAGGGATCTGCTGGTGAAGAGCTTTGTAACCTAAGCTGAGGAGAGTTTGGGTTTTTATCCTGAGGGCAATAGGGAGTCACTGAGGAATCTTCAACCCCACCCATCAGTGTGGGGAGGGGATTAGCTGCAGTGTGAGGCTGCAGCAGCAGGGGTGGAAGTTAGTAGAATATTTTAACTCTCTAGGGGAAAAATGAGAGCTTTGAGTTCAGTCTGTCTCCTCCTTTGCCCCCCTCCTCCCCAGCCCCTCCACCTGGAGCAGCTCTGAGACAGAAGCATAGCTGCGGGGTGGCGGTGGGAATTAGCAGTTGCTTTTCCTCCAGAAGAGTCGGTTTTAACTTTTTAAATTTAAATGAAAATTTTTCTTGCCACAATAAAAGAAAAGATGGTTATGTTAGGATGAAGGTGAAAAGATTTTAGAGGAAGAGCTCAGGGAGGAGAGCCGGGACCCTTCCAGTGGGCGCTGGGCCCCCTCTGCCTCCAGCCCTGGGCCTGGTCCCCCACCCTCTCCTTCCAGGCGTGGTCCGTCTCTGTCCTGAGACACCAGAAGCAGTGTCAGAACCCAGGGTATCACCTGGATGTGGCCTCGGCCTTGAGGCTGTCCTCAGCATCTCTGCCCTAATATGCTGTAATTACGTAAGGTTCTGTCCTCCCTCAGAAATCTGCAGGCTGAACCTACTACTCCAGGCTGCTTCAGTGCATCTGCTGCGGTTAAAATAGAACCTTCAGAAGTGCCCTTGCCCCAGGTTGCATACCTGTTGGCATGTGACGATCTGCGCTGTGTTTTCTTGTCACTATTTAACGATGTCATGGTGTCATTCTGTGCACAGGTGTAGCTAGGTTACAAGAATTCTCAGGGAACCTGGACTCGGGCTAGGTCTCAGTGGTTTGTGGGGTCGTACCCCTGTAACCGGATTCTTCTTTGGCAGGTGTCTCTGTGGTCTTACTGTTCCAGTGTTTTCTCTGTTCTCTCATTATAATGTTTAATCACTGTCTTGTTAACATACTGCCATAAAAATAACCCTCCATAACTACCTGCTATAAATTGTACGGGCATATTTGAGAATACGCACTTCTCTTCTAAACTTGATGTGAATAGGGACTTGCCCTTAACTTCTATTACTCTTAGAAACATATATTCAAAATAAATAATCATTCTCCTTTTTTAAAATTGTCATCCAGGTTGCAGAAATATGTGCCTCTAAGAACTCAGGAGGACCTACTTTGTGGGAGCAAAGGTAGTGAGTCATGCCTGCAAGCTTGGAAACGAGAGTTCACTTGTGCCTCTTCATCCAGTCGGGACATTTCCTCGGCAACCATTTATGCAGCAATTAAAAGATGAGGAGTTGAGAGGTATGTACTTGGACATTTTAATGCTCAGATGCAATCCCTGTCAGATTGAAAACCTCAGTTTTCATTTTTTCATTTAAAATAAGTAAATAAAAATGCTTAATACTTAATTATAGAAAAACACACTATTAAGGTATGTGTATGTTTTGTGCTGTCTTTTTTTTTTTAACATCTTTATTGAAGTATAATTGCTTTACAATGGTGTGTTAGTTTGTGCTGTATAACAAAGTGAGTCAGCTATACATAAACATATATCCCCATATCTCCTCCCTCTTGTGTCTCCCTCCCTCCCACCCTCCGTATCCCACCCCTCCAGGTGGTCACAAAGCACCAAGCTGATCTCCCTGTGCTATGCGGCTGCTTCCCACTATATCTATTTGACATTTCATAGTGTAAATATGTCAATTGTGCTGTATCTTCTTGATGCTCTTTCTCTGATGGGAGTGTTTGTATATATTAATTCTGGCTTATTTGGGAAAGCAGAATAGAAGATTACTGCTTGAAGTGATTTCATTTAGCTGTGAAGTTATTTGGAAATGCAGATAATCTTCTCACATGCCTGTATCTGAGTTTTGTTATTATCAGAATATCAGCATGGGGACCAGGGAAATCTATTAATCATTTGTTTCTTCTTTCAGTGTTCACACTTAAATTTATATCTCTCCTTATGTGTTAGTTGTTTCAGTCTCCCTTAGATGGTTGCTGAAGTGTAATGCTCTGTGGCTTGAGGGAAAATGTGGAAGGGAGTGAGGGACTCTTCCACCAAGTAGACACAACCTCGGCTTGCTAAAGTTTTTCCTCCAACTCTTCACTCTCATCCTTCTTAAATAGGTTTCTACTTGGATGTCCATGAGGATATGATAAATATTTCTCTTCCTCTGTGAAACACTAATGCTCCCAGACTTTCTTTAACATGGACTTGCACTAATCAAAACTACAATGAGATATTGTCTCACACCGATCAGAATGGCCATCATCAAAAAATCTACAAACAATAAATGCTGGAGAGGGTGTGGAAAAAAGGGAACCCTCTTGCACTGTTGGTGGGAATGTAAATTGATACAGCCACTATGGAGAACAGTATGGAGGTTCCTTAAAAAACTAAAAATAGAACTACCATATGACTGAGCAATCCCACTACTGGGCATATACCCTTGAGAAAACCATAATTCAAAAAGAGTCATGTACCAAAAAAATGTTCATTGCAGCTCTGTTTACAATAGCCAGGACATGGAAGCAACCTAAGTGTCCATCAACAGATGAATGGATAAAGAAGATGTGGCACATATATACAATGGAATATTACTCAGTCATAAAAAGCAACGAAACTGAGTTATTTGTAGTGAGGTGGATGGACCTAGCATCTGTCATACAGAGTGAAGTAAGTCAGAAAGAGAAAAACAAATACCATTTGTATGCTAACACATATGTATGGAATCTAAAAAAAAAAAAAAAAAGGTCTGAAGAACCTAGGGGCAGGACAGGAATAAAGATGCAGACGTAGAGAATGGACGAGGACACGGGGAGGGGAAGGGTAAGCTGGGACAAAGTGAGATAGTCACGTGGACATGAATACATTACCAAATGTAAAACAGGTAGCTAGTGGGAAGCAGCCGCATAGTACAGGGAGATCAGCTCAGTGCTTTGTGACCACCTAGAGGGGTGGGATAGGGAGGGTGGGAGGGAGGGAGATGCAAGAGGGAGGAGATATGGGGATATATGTATATGTATGGCTGATTCACTTTGTTATAAAGCAGAAACTGACACACCATTGTAAAGCAGTTATACTCTAATAAAGATGTTAAAATAAAAATTAAAAACAAAAACGAAAACAAAACATGGACTTGCACTAAATTCCATCTTAATGAATAAGGTGTCTTCTTTTCATGCGCCAGTGAAAGAGAAAAGTCCTACTAGTTACATGGCAGGCTCGTTTTCAATAGTGTCAGAGATAATCTGAAGAGAACCATAATATTAAATCATTAGTGGTGCTAATTTTAAATAGGGCTATGCTGTGATCCTAGATCAGGTGTTCTGTAGAAATGTTAAACCCAAGATGAAATCTAGCGATTGGCTGTTTTCTAACTGGAGACTGAGAGAAGCCACCTCCCCACTCCGAGGGCCTGAGGGCTTCATGAACGTTTTCAACTTTTAGCCACAATAATTTGAATTTTCTTTTGGATACCTCAGTCGATTCCCTTCTGTCGCCAGCAACTTTGAGACTTTTACTGCAGGAATGTGACAGATTAAGTAGGTGAACTTTGTTGTTATGGTTTTTTATCTCCTCCCTGGGTACCTAGATCTGTGGAAGAAATTATAACAAATCCCTGGTCTAGAGTCAAGCCTCTGGACTCTTTTTTTTTCCTATAGTGAAAGTGAAAATTTACTAATTCTTAGAGTCAAAATGTATCTAAGCTACTTAATTCTTAAGTCCATTTTGACCATGACCTTTTAGTGGTACTGATGATGCAATTCTACCCTTAATTTTAACTTCTTTCATTTAATTACATATTTGAAATGTCAGGCTGTAGTTCACGAACTTCCTTAAGTTATTTTTACACTGGGGTTATAAATAAGATAATAATTTGGCTTATTATTTTTAATATCTGTGACTTTTTTTGTGAAATAAAAATTGATTTATCAATTGATTCATGCATTCATTCACTGAATGTCTCCTATTTGCCAGTCACTGTATTAGGTGCTGGAGATACAAAGATTAAGACCTAGTCTCTTACTTTAAAGGTGCTAACAAGTACACAAGGAGAGGCGCATAAATAAATATTGTTATAAGAATAGCAAACACTTCTGTAGTACTTACTATATGCCAGGCACTGTTCTAAGTGCTTCCTAGGCATTAACTTTAACTCATGAATTGATAAAAAAGCCCTATGATGTTCTTACTATTATTTTCTCTATTTTACATAAAAACAAATTAGGGCCCGGAGAGGTTAAGCACTTGTCCAAGGTCATAAAGCTTGTTTTGGTTGACAGTCGAATGTAGTTAAGTGCAGAAACAGAGCTGCCTATGGAATGCTCTGGCAGAACAGGGGAGCATGCAGCTGGGGAAATGGGGAATGGAGATGTCGTATCAGTGACATCTTCCCGAAGGAGACAATCGCTGAACAAGTGGGGTGGAAGAGGCAGATTTCTCTTTGAAATATTTATTAACATAAATGCCACATCATAAATGAGTTCATAGGTCAAATCAGTGACAAATACCAGAAGATGAGGAGATAGTAAAAATATACCAGATCCCTGCATCTTCAATTTAAACGACAAGGAAAAAGATTTCCAGTTTTGAGGCAAACACTTATTTTCAATTGGTATAAAGTACGGTAAAAACTTGGCATTTGAAAAAATCTAATAGAAATGTTAATTTACTTATACTCTGTAAGCATGTGGGATAAATGTGTGATCCTTTGGAAGATTCTAAAATGAATGCCCAGTCACTGAAGATTTTATCTTGGGAAACCTGTAGTAATCTAATAGTCTACTACTAGTATTTATTTGCAGGGGAAAGATTGGTTAACATCTTTCAGATTAAAAATTGGCAGAACTACCTGATTAGGTAAGTTAGTTTCATCATTACAGAGATGAAAAACTATTCAGAAGGTGGGCTGGTGGCACCCATGCCTGGCCTGGCTGCACTGGGTCTTTGCTTTTCCACCTTCCTGTCCATCCCCTACTTTTTTGAGCATCAGCCGTGTGTTTAACCATCCTTTTGCCCCCCACCCCCCTATAAGTCTTCTCTGCTGACTTCCTCATTACTCCCACTCATCACTGATGACTGCCTCATTGCTCTCCACCCTGCCCCAGCTTCACGGGATGACCCACCTCCTTCCCTGACGGCATGGGTTTTGGGGCTTGTCTTCACCAGTGATCTCCCCAACTCCCCTCAGTTCCCCACTTCCTAGACCTTGTCTACTCATGGCTCAGATCAGTAAGTCAGAAATTCCCTCCTTGACCACATCCTCTTGTCCATCCACCTTGTCCCACAGAGTTACACCCGCTGCCTCTCCTTTGATCTCACTGAGACCTCCCTAATTGGTGGACTCCTTTGCTCTGTACTTAGCCATTAGTTCCTTCCTGTCTTTATTTCCCTCCTTGTCCGTGTAGAATCCGTGGTCCAGGTTTTAAGTCACTCTCTTGCCAAAAGCTTACACCTCCTGACCTTTTTGTCCTTTTGCTTGCATCCAGGCTGCTGAGCAGTGTTGGAGCGAATCCTACGAGGAGGTAGATTGGTACCTGTTTGCATAAGTTGAGGTGTTGCCCAACACTGCACAGCACTTGCATGATTCTGGTTAACTGTCCTACTTGCTCTTCATGGTGCCTGTTACTAAGCTAGTCCAATCCTCAAACTCATGATCCTTCTCCTCCCCACTTACTCTCATCAGCCGAGTTCCTGCAGTGGAACTCTCTGTCCCACCTGCCACGGAGCCTTCTCTGGTCCTGATGACCTCCTGGTTTTTCATCCACCTTTTATACTGTCTTAATTGTCTTTGTAGGTTTCATTTCCATCAAACTGACTTCTGTTATAAGACGAGTACAGACATCTGTTTTCTCTCCTAAGTACAGTAAAACATTTTTGTGCTTCTGTCCTTTGCCTTCTGCTGGAATTTATTGGAGGGTGGCAGGCCCCTGGCTTTCTTGTGCTGTGTGTGTGTGAGCACTCACGTGGGCCGCAGACCTTCATTCTGTGACCTTAGCCAGAGGCAGTGCCAAGCCTTACACAGGAACCACCTCCCTCGGCTGCTGGATGGTTCTGTGCTCTGCAGAGATAGTCCCCTAGGGTTTATTCTGCATACGTGCAGTAGAAAATTTGATTGGCATCTTTCAGATTAGAAATGGGCAGGAATTTCGTAGATAGATCAGTTTTATTATTACAGTGTTCTAAAAGCGTTGTCTTCAGCATGGCTCACCTTTGCAGATTATCGAGGTGCACTGAGGTGAGAGATTTGGCCCCCACTTCTGCCAAGTCAGCCTCAGCTCTGTTCTCGTCTACACCTCTGTGTGCCGATTCTCTCATCCGCTGTTGGAGGATTGCTGCCCACTCCTGCTGCTCCCCCGTGCTCCTGCTCCCCCTTGCTGCTGCTCCTTATAAATGCTGCTGCTCCCCCGTGCTGCTGCTCCCCTGTGCTGCTGCTCCTTGTAAATGCTGCTGCTCCCCCGTGCTGCTGCTCCTTGTAAATGCTGCTGCTCCCCCGTGCTGCTGCTCCTTGTAAATGCTGCTGCTCCTTGTAAATGCTGCTGCTCCCCCATGCTGCTGTTCCCCTGTGCTGCTGCTCCGCACTTCTCTCATTTTCTCCCCCTTCTCTTCTTTTGCCTTATCTCTTTGGTTGGCTTTCACATAAAAACGGGAACGTTTAGTAGACATTATTCACTGATTTATTAATTATTTCATTCCAGAGCTGGGCATTCAGGGATGCAAAGATTATGAGCATGACATAGTACTGCCCTTGTGGTGATCGTAGGGAGAAACATCTGACTGTGACATTCCAGTATATTATAATAAAGACTGTTAAAGTCTGTGCTGAGCATTATATTTATGTAATTTCATACAGTCTTTTAAAAAATCCTGTTGTTTTCATACCACCTTTATTCGGTTTATGGTGCATTTGTTATCACTGTGATTCTCATGTGTAACGTATTCTCACCAAAATATTTTATTTGCCCCTCTGTTACCGTCTAAGGCCAACTTCAGACTTATGCCTTGGCATACTTCACCACAAGCCTGATATCTTCAATGCCTTATGTCTTAAAGAGAAAAAAGATAGGTTGTCGCAGAGGGTATATCACAACCCCTTTGAGATGACTGAAGATGATAGTTCAGTCCAGTTTTATGCGTCACGGGCAGCTGGAAACTAGCCCTCTGCACCCTGCTGAGGAGCCCGAGCTGCTTCTGTCCTGTGCATGGTTGTGCCCTGACCTTCACTTCTTTGCGGAGGGCTTCTGTGTCCTGACATCATAGTTCCTACCCTCTCTCCCAACTCAACTCCTTTTGTTTTTATTATTTTACTCTAGAGAAGCAACTCACTGATTATTCTGAGGCACTGTTCTGTAAGAACTAGTTATTAATTTGATCAGTAGACGTTTATTGAGCATTACTACCAGCCAGGTACCACTCTTGAGTGCTGGGGACAGATAAGGGCACAAAGTAACACCTCTGCCCACTTGGAGCTTTTGTTCTGGTGTGGGAGCCTCCCAGGAAACCAATAAACATGCGTTGCGAAGCCAGATGGTGGTCGATCCTGGGAAGAAAGTAAAGCCGGGTAAAGGAGTGGGAGACACGGGCGGGGGGTGTGTGCTGCTGTATTCTCTACATCCCAGGCCTCTCTGAGGAGCTGACAGTTAACCACGGACCTGAGTGTCTTGGTCAGTTTGGGCTGCTGTAACAAATAAAACATATATGGGCGGCTTAACGACAGACATTTGTTTTTCACACTTCTGGAGGCTGGAAGTCTGAGATCAGGAGGCCAACACGGGCAGGTACTTGGTGAGGACTCTTCCTGGTGTCAGACAGCTGCCTTCTTGCTGTATCCTCACAGGGCAGAGAGAAAGATCATTTCTCTTGTGTCTCTTCCTATAAGGGCCCTAATCCCAATCATGGGGGCTCCGCCCTCATGACCTAATCACCTCCCAGGGGCACCACCTCCAAATACCATCACAGTGGGGATTAGGGCTTCAACATACGAATTCTGGGAGACGCAAGCATTCAGTCCACAGCACTGAGTGAAGTGAGGAAGAGCATTCCAGGCACAGGGAATTGCAAATTCGTAGGCCCTGGCATGAGACTGGGCTTGGCTTGTCAGAGGGATAGCCCTGTCAGAGCAGAGCAGGCAGGAAAGGAAACAGCATTTGGAAATGAAGTTGGACAGAGATCGAGGTCCAGTCCACGTAAGGCTAATAGCTGTGGTGGGCAGTTTAGATTTGATTCCCAGGCATGAGGAGTCTTTCTGAAAAGGGGAAAGATGTGTTAGGACTTAGAATTTTAAAAGGTCACTTTGGATACTGTGGGGTTGAGGGTCAAAAGTAGAAACTGGGGTGGTTTAGGGGAGAGCTGGTGTGCCTGAGATGGGCTGGTAGCTCAGTCTGGATTGGGGAAGAGGTTCTTGGACTGGGGACATTGAAGGTAGAGCTGGTACATTTTGCTGATAGATCATTTGTGGGGTATGAATGAAAGAAGAGCCAAGGAGAACCCTGAGATTTTTATACTGAGCAACTAGGTGGAGGAAGGTGCCATTTACTGAGATGGGGAAAGTAAGGGTTGATAGTGAAAGATGTTGGTGTGAAAAAGGATCTCATAGTCAAATACGTTTTGGAAAAATGGTTCTAGAGCATGATCAGGAGAGCTGGAGCAGGTACGACAGAATACAGGGGAGAGACTAAAGAAAACCATTTTTCTTTATTTCCCTATTTTTTCCTCCTAACTCTCCATATTCCCACCAACAGTTACTGAATGTTGGTGTGGTACCTAGAAAAAAACCCAGTTAATTCAGTCCAACCATTTGTCAGTTTATTCAAACAACTGATTTGACATTTTAATTAACCACAACCATAATGCTTGTACTGATTGTTCAGATAGAGTCAACCACTGTGTTTGGTTGAATCTAGAGCAATCAAGAGTACAGTCAAAGTTTCCTGAGGAATTTTCTTGCCACTACAGAACAGGAAAATGGCATTTGCCCTCCATGTTAGATTCTGGTAGAATGCTGAGTGGGAGGCCCTTAGGGAATACGGGTAGGAAACAGCAGAACAAGATGAAAAAATACCAACAGGGAATAACCTGAGAGCAGCAGATAGATCAGTGGCTGAGTTAGAATGCAGAGTGTTGGAGAGGATGCACTTAGACTCTCCAGCGAGGTGCGTTTCCTCATGGGCCTTCCCCGGGTTTAGGGCACATTCTGCAGTGTCAGTGAGCATGGGTAAAGGACAAAGCTTTGTTGGGGGAAGGGAGAGCTCACAAGACTTGGTTGAAAACGGAAGGGAAGGGAGGTCCACCACTGCCCATCGTCCCACAGAGAGGTGTGCGGGGCCGGTGCGCCCTCAGTGTAGTGTAGGTCTGTGTTTGAGTGATGGATGGTGCCCCCTTCCTATGTTTTTAAAAATAGATTTTGGTTATTTTTTTGTTTGTTTTTCTAGGTGAAGTTCATAACATAAGGTGAGCCATTTCCAAGTGAAAAGTGGCATTTAATACATTAGCGTTGTGCAACCACCACCTCTGTCTAGTTCCAAAACATCTTCATCACCTCAAAAGAAACCTCTCTGTGTCCGTTGAGCAGTCACTCCTTATTTCCCCCTCTTTCTAGCCCTGGCAAACATCTTCACATCTTCACCTTTTTTATGGGGCACAAGAAAGCACCTTTAATGGTGGGTGAATACACACCTGCTTCGGACCAGGGAGCCCAGATTTGGGACACCTGCTATTTACAGGCATTGTTTGGGAACACCAGCTGCCCCCCCCCCACCCCGACCCCATACCTGGAGACCTTGGGACCTGTGGGAAGCTGCAGAAGTTCCCCAAAACTCAGAGAGGAAAAGGCACTGGGCCTGTGCGAAGCTGAGTTTGACTCTGTCCTCTCCCCTGCAAAAAAGTACCTTCCCAGCAAATGATCTGGGAAAAACAAGTGTGTTGAGGTGACCCAGAGGGTTTAAGGCAATTGTGCTCATTCTGGCACAACTATGAACATGCATGGTTAAAGGTAACATGTGAAGTGTCCTTTCCAACTTTGCCTGTCATACATCTGGCACCGCCATTCAGCTGTTGAGGGCATCAAGAAATTACATAAAGAGATGAGAACATTGAATCATTAATGTGTTCTTTCAAATGGGAATTTGTAAGATCTTAAGGTCTTGAGACAGACTGGCCACACTCTTCTCAGTTGAAAATGCCGTTGTCCCAGCTGTTCAAGAACCAGATGTCGGAAACCTAATAGTACAGATTCTAGGGCACCTGCTGAGCTAAGTGAATGGAGTAGAGAGATGCAAAAAGTAGAAGGAATTTTTCATTCTTCCCTGTGTCCTTCTGTTATGGACTGTATGTTTGTGTTCCCCAGATTCATATATTGAAGGTCTAATAACCCCCAGTGTTTGGTATTCAGAGGTAGGGCCTTGGGGAGATAACAGGTTTAGAGAGTGGTGTCCGCATGAGGGATTAGTTTGCTTGTAAGAAGAGGACGACCAGAGCTTGCTCCCCCCGACCCTCGCTCCCCCGTAAGGACACATTGAAAAGGGGGCTGTCCCCAAGCCAGGAAGAGAGTGCTCACCAGAGCCCGACCATCTGGCACCCTCACATTGGACCTAACAGCCTCCAGAACTGTAAGAGAAAATTTTCTGTTGTTTAAGCCACCCAGCCTGTGGAATTTGTTACGGAGGCCCGAGCTAATGAGACACCTTCCCTTCGTATTTATTCATTTGATGAGCTATACGTGCCAGTTGTACAAAACTAGATAATTAAATCCAAACACTACAGTGGTGTATAAAGTTTAAGTAAAACTCTATCTTCTTCCCTCCGATCATAAGACCTTTTGAAGTAGGCTTTGAACAGTTTGGGGTTTATTCTTCTAGACCCACGCCATCTAACAAAGTTGCCGTTTGCCACCTGTGGCAATTTAAATTTCTCTGTTTTAAGACTTTTTTGATGTGGGCCATTTTTAAAGTCTTCATTGAATTTGTTAACATATTGCTTCTGTTTTATGTTTTGGTTTTTTGGCCGCGAGGCATGTGGGATCATGTAGGATCTTAGCTCCCCGACCAGGCATTGAACCCACAGCCCCTGTGTTGGAAGGCGAAGTCTTAACCACGAGACCACCAGGGAAGTCACTGTGGCTATTTAAATTTAAATTAATTAAAATTAAATATAAGTAAACGTCCAGTTCCTCAGTCATACTGGCCATCTTTCACGTGCTCAGTAGCTGTGTATGACGAGTTGCTACCATGTTGGACAGGGTAGGTGGAGAGCATTTCCATCATCACAGGATGTGCTGTTGAACAGCACCGTTTTAGATAAGTTATATTCCTACACAAACATGTATATCTATATATAAATATATATATGCATATATATATATATGTGCAGTTGGCATAATATGGTACATATGCTTCTGCAATTTGTTTTTTCCACCTAACAGAAACTGTTAATTTAGTGTGATGCACACGTAACATCATGCCAGGAAAATTATAAAACAGAGTGCATCATCAAACATAGAGTTTCAGTAAATTAAAACTCTTTCAGTTTCAGATCTTAAAGGTAGTTGCAGCATAGCTTTAAGGCCTTTTCCAACTTTAACTAAAGAAATTATTTTTTGAAATAGTCCACTCAGCCTTGGGTACGTAAAGAAAGACGATTCAGGAGATGTAGCTTGAGCTTAATCTACCATGCTTGCCATTCATATTCATACACACACATTTCTTTCTGTCCCTGTTTCATAACAGGGACTGTAATCTTTTTCTGTTTATCCACTATTTGGTAGACCAGGACTGTCCAAAATGGTAGCCACTAGGCACCTGTGGTTATTTAAACTAAATTAAACTAAAAATTCAGTTCCTCAGTTGTACTAGGCACGTTTCAAGTATCCATTTAGCCACATGTGGCTGGTGGATACGGGTGTTAGGCATCGTGGATATAGAGTATTGCTAGTTTGCAGAACGTTCATGTGGACAGTGTTGCACTAGAAGATATTCTTCAGATATCTTTCTCCTTAAATTCAGTGAGTTTTCCACAGGTGATGGATGGGGGATTCTGCCCAGGGGGACATGCAGAATTTCTGGGGGTGGGTGGAGAGCTTGCACTTCCATGCCCTTCCCGTTCAAGATTTTTTTAATTCCTCCCTCTGAAGACGCATGTTCTTCCAGCTATTTGTTGAGAATTAGTGTTCCATGGAAGTTAATTGTGGGAAAGAAAATTGGTACTAAGAGCTTTTCAGGGTTAGACTATTTGTGATAATTGGTGGTGCACACACACTGTTAAATAGCACCTGTATATACAGTAAATGTCACTGTTCAGTTTAGAATAGAAAGTAAATTACAGTGAGTGCTGACAAAAAAATATGTTTAAGCTTTTTAAAATGAGAAAAGAATAGAATATTGGAAATGCAAAACAGAATGTGTTTATGTTGACATTTATGTTAGAAAATACATAATTTGGACAAATTCACAGGAAACAGGAAGAATAGTTCCCTTTGGGAAGGGAAATGGTGTAAGGGAAACAGAGATAGAACAGAGTGGCTTTTTCACTGTATATTCTTTTCTTAATGTACCTTGTAACTATGTGCTTGTTAGTAAAAAAAAAAAAAAATCAATAAAGTAATTAAGGAAAAAATAAAACACATCCTTAAAATGTGCAGGATGGAGAACAGATTGTTTAGGAGGTAATAAGGGTCACTTAAGATAGAAAAAATTAAATAGTTGAATGAGAGCAGAGGGCTGGCCAGAGCTTTCACAGCACACCAGGACCTAGGGTTGGTGCACCATTTCTTACAGGCTGGTTATTTTACAGCAATTAAAGCTATTTTAAACTGTTTCTTAAATACATTTTAGAAGGAAAAATATTCTTAATACTGATTTTTTTTTTTTTCATGCAAGTTTTCTTGACACCTGCAGAACACAGCTTAGGATTTAAACTCTTGGAAATTATTATCCCAGAAAGATCTGGTCTGGGGCACTCTGCTTCAGCTCCAGTTTTTCAAGAAGATGAATACTGGTGTTAACTGGGTGTAAGTGGAATGGTGAATGGGGTACAGTTTCTTCAGCACATGCTGCCTGCATATGTCACATGTGCACTGAGTAGGGATTTAATAGCCTGCACTGCTCCTTTTCCTTCTCATCCTTTGCTTACAACTACTGTCAGTGACCAGGAGGTGACAGGCCCGGCGGCGGGGGTGGGGGGGGGCGGGGCATGGGCAGTGGGGATGGCGCTGCTTTCTTCCACCATCAAGTCCCTGTATTTCAGTCCTTAGCGGACTACGACATCAAAAATGGAGTGCCCACCATACACAAAAATGAACTCAAAATGGATTAAAGACCTAAATGTAAGGCCAGACACCATCAAACTCTTAGAGGAAAACATAGGGAGGACACTCTATGACATAAAGCACAGCGAGATCCTTTTTGACCCACCTCCTAGAGAAATGGAAATAAAAACAAAATAAACAATGAAACTTGAAACTTGAAAGCCTTTGCATAGCAAAGGAAACCATACACAATACAAAAAGACAGCCCTCAGAATGGGAGAAAATATTTGCAAATGAAGCAACTGACAAAGGATTAATCTCCAAAATTTACAAGCAGCTCATGCAGCTCAATATCAAAAAAACAAACAACGCAATCCAAAAATGGGCAGAATACATAAATAGACATTTCTCCAAAGAAGATATACAGATTGCCAACAAACACATGAAAGAATGCTCAACATCATTAATCATTAGAGAAATGCAAATCAAAACTACAATGAGGTATCACCTCACACCAGTCAGAATGGCCATCATCAAAAAATCTACAAACAATAAATGCTGGAGAGGGTGTGGAGAAAAGGGAACCCTCTTGCACTGTTGAGGGGAATGCAAATTGATACAGCCACTGTGGAGAACAGTATGGAGGTTCCTTAAAAAACTAAAAATAGAGCTACCATATGACTGAGCAATCCCACTACTGGGCACATACCCTGAAAAAAACATAATTCAAAAAGAGTCATGTACCACAGTGTTCATTGCAGCACTATTTACAATAGCCATGGAAGGACATGGAAGCAACCTAAGTGTCCACTGACAGATGAATGGATAAAGAAGGTGTGGCACATATATACAATGGAATATTACTCAGCCATAAAAAGAAATGAAATTGAGTTATTTGTAGTGAGGTGGATGGGCCTAGCGTCTGTCATACAGAGTGAAGTAAGTCAGAAACAGAAAAACAAATACCGTATGCTAACACATATATATGGAATCAAAAAAAAAAATGGTCATGAAGAACCTAGGGGCAGGACTGGAATAAAGACACAGACCTACTAGAGAATGGACTTGAGGACACGGGGAGGGGGAAGGGTAAGCTGTGACAAAGTGAGAGAGTGGCATGGACATATATACACTACCAAACGTAAGGTAGATAGCTAGTGGAAAGCAGCCGCATAGCACAGGGAGATCAGCTCGGTGCTTTGTGATCGCCTGGAGGGGTGGGATAGGGAGGATGGGAGGGAGGGAGATGCAAGAGATATGGGAATATACGTATATGTATAGCTGATTCACTTTGTTATAAAGCAGAAACTAACACACCATTGTAAAGCAATTATACTCCAATAAAGATGTTAAGAACCCTATCATTCAGCAAAATTGATCTTTTTCTATTAAAGCAAGTTGCTAGGATCTGTGCTTTTTCGGGAAAGAAAACTAAGGGTAAAATAACTAGTTAGGGGAAAATTATGTCCTAAACTGCATATGTTACAAAGGAAATCCTTGTTGTGGAGTTTTAAGGCACAGCTTCCCAAAGGCAAGGGTAATTTTCAAAGTAGTTAACAATCAGTACGGCATGGGAATCCAGACATTCAGAATGGATGCCAGTCTTAACTGGTGTGGCTGTACCCATGTGTACAGGCTGGATGTAACTCCTGCCGAAAGGTGAAGCCATTTGAGATGGGAGATGAGCTGTTCCTGGGTTTTGGGGCAGAGCCTGCTGGCTGTCCCCCAGTATCCATGACCCCCCTCTTTATAGAATCACTGGAGCCTACTTCACAACTGGAGCATTTGGCAGCTTTATGGCCATGAGACTAAATTCTGGTTAATTGGAAGTGTGTTACTATGTGATCCTTTCCAGAACCTTCTTTAAGGGACAATATGTGCCCCTCTTGCCCTCTCTTTATTTATATCTTTCCCAGTCTGCTGTCTGGAATTTAGATGCCACCATCTTGGACCATAAAGTTGGGTCACACGTGATAGAACAGCAAAACATATGGAGTGCCCCACTTGCCTTCCTGGATGTTTTCCTGAGAGAGAAAGAAACCTCTCTTGTTTAAGCCGCTGATACTTTGAGCTTCCTGTCGTTCTCAGCCAAACCTAATTCTAAGTAATGTAGCAGGTCCGTAACGTGCTAGGAAGATTCAGTTTTATCTTACTTAAAACTCCTAATTAAAAACAAAAAAAAACAAAAACTCCTAATTATCCTGTGAGCTTGGTATTCTTGTTCTCATTTAATGGGTTAGGAGTCTAAGGTGAAATAAAAATTAAGTAACTTGCCCAAATACACCCACGTAGAGCCAGCATTTGAATCCATGTCCTGACATCAAACCACCGAAAGCTTAATCCTTGTTTTAGTAATTCATACGAAACGTAGAGAAGGGCACGTGGTGTATGGTTTTGTAACATTCACGTTTTGGCACAGACCCAGTTTTGTGGATTTTTTAAATAGACGTTCGGTTTTTCAGAGAAATTCATTTGCGGCTTTTTGAATGTGACAAACATGTCAACAGTTTTTCAGTCAATAATACTTATCAGAAAAGCTTTTTTTTTTTTTTAATTCAAAGAAACCTGTGTTGTTCCTCTAATTACCAGTATTTGCTTAATTGTAATTTGCTAATTGGGACATTTCTGTGAAAAGAGAATAGTTCGAAAAGAGATTTGTAGACCGTTTTCTTTAGTTATGTCTATGTGGAAGAAAATTGGGGATTTTTTAGAATTCTTCTTACTCTGCAGCAACTCTAGACCATTCCCCCATATTTTTTATGTGAGAATGTAGAAATTAGGATGACGGTGGAATGAAGGTTACAGGTTCTCTGGGTGATGACATGGAGGCAGCCTCTGCAGCCGGCATTTTCTGCAGTGTAGGTACAGAACAGAGACCTGGGATGGCTGCATGCCGAGCTGCTCCGGGCTGGGCTGGAGTGGGCAGGTCGGCAGCTGATGCCTGGAGGGCAGGTGGGGCCCAGCGGGTCTGGGGAGGCTGGTGAACTGGGTCCAGTGCAAACAACCGCTTGGCAGCAGAACCTGCTGTAGAGACAGGAATTTTGACCTGCTGCCCAGGCTCCTGTTGGTGCCCTGGGTGCCGCTCCAAGTTCATTCACTCATCGCAGGGCAGACATTTAATTGGTTCAGAACAGCAATCTCTGAGTGTATTCCTGGGAACACTGGATCTGCAGGATTTGCTGTATAGAAGAGGATTCTGTGGCAAATAAGTTTGAGAAAATGCTGTGTTCTGATAGCTCTCCTGGAAACTCACAGTGCATGTGCGGCATATCAAAGTCTAAGACGTTGAGAAATCTGTTGACCTTTACGGAGTTTCTGAAACTTACTTGAAAATAGAAATTGTATCTTAAAATTTAATGTCCTGTGTAACCTACTTCATGATTCTTTTAATAAGCAGTTAATAGTGGTTTTGGAAGTTGCTGTTTGAGTGGGCTGAGTCCCTGAGAAAATACAAGATTTGAGTCAAACAACATGGGGCTTTTCTTGGTGTCCTGTCTGCTCTTATCTGCCAGGCCATATTCCTTAAAGTTCAGTGCATCTCTGCTTGTGTATATTTCACAGAAGCAAAACTTTAATGCTTGAAAGGCCCTTTGAGGTCGTCTAATTTGGCCTCTTCATTTGCTAGTTGAAGAAAGTAGGATTTAGAAAGATTAAGTCACTTGCCAAAGGCTAAACGGCTAATAAATCAGTGAGGATGCCGGGGCCAAGATCTCTTAATGCACCATTAGTCAGTTCCTGGTGGAAATTACTTGAGGTATGTAGTTCCTTACTTTCAAGACTTTTTTAGTGATATCTTTGGATTAGGATGGGAGAAGACCAAAAGAGTGGATGTTTGCTTTCCTGTCAAGGCTTGGGAGAGGTCAAGTGAGCAAAAGAGGGGGCAAGCCCATGGAGGCAGAGATGGAGCTCAGTAAAAGAAGTCCTGCAGAGGAAAGCAAGAGCCCGGCTCAGGAGTGTTCTGAAAAGTTATCCTATTTGTGTGGCTGAGAATGACTTAAAATAAGCTCTCTTTTCAAGTTACTTCCACGTGGCTCCTAAGCAATAAACAGATGAACGACTCAACAGACAGTATTGCCGCGATTGTCCTATTTTATAGGGTGGCAGCCGCCTTGAGCCCATCAGGAAATGCTCATCGGCTGCCAGAGGTAACACTCGTCTGTTTTTCATGGAGTTAAGGATTTGGAAAGAATGACTTCTGGAAATTTTTTTTCTAACAAGGCCTAGGGTATTGACATCATTAGGGTCCAAATTATTTTGCTTTGATTTAGATTTTCTTTCTTTTGTGGTGAAGTTAGTAGACCCTGAAATTGAATCCTTTATTGCTGTGTGAGGTTCTTTTTCTGTTCTATTTATTAAGTATCAGAATGTCACCTGTCATTAATTTTTGTGGAGTTCATCTTGAGTATTTTTCTTACGTTTTATGAAATGCTATCTCTAGTCCTACAGTGAAACAACACTATCTTATCTGTTATAACCAAAGCTTTCTGTTTACATGTCCCCTTTGGAAGGTGCTACATTCAGAATAAAAGCTGCACATCTGACCTCAAACTGTAAGGATATTAAATTTTCTTCCTGACAGCCCGGGCAAAGAAAAAGAATCCTAAGACTGTAGCATTGCTGTGTTTCTGTTAAACAAGTCAGGAAAATTCCCTATAATGCCAAACTCTGGGACACAATTTCTAAAGTCTCTCGTCCCTGTTGCAGCCTCTCCTCTCCTGTAAAGAACTGAAAGAGATTTGCCTCAGTAAAAAGAGGCAGTAGCTATCAATATTTATTGAAACTCTGAGAATAAGTTTAAATTGAACCAGACATGCAGAAGATAACAGAATAAGTCTTATTTCTAAAAGTATTAGTTTTCTTCCCATGGCTATAGATCTGATGGATTTTAACAAGTAATAATGAACATTTATGATTATATATGTATATATGAATTTATCTTAGAGCAGTTTTGGGAACCAAGATTTCCCATATACCCCATACATCCCCTCTCCCCAGGCACAGGTCCCCCCCATTATCATCCCCCACCAGAGCAGTACGTTTGTTACGGTTGATGACCTACAAGGGCAGATCTTAATCACCTGAAGTCTCGACGGTGTACGTTCTTTGGGTTTGGACCAATGCATAATGACGGGTATCCCTCATTACAGTATCACATAGAGTACTTTAACCACCCTGAAAATTCTCTGTGCTCCACCTGTTCATCCCTCTGCCCCTGCAACTCTCGCAACCACTGATCTTTTAACTGTGTCCATAGTTTTATGTCATATGGTTGGGATCATATGGTGTGTAGCCAGTAACTGTATTTCGAGTCAGACAATTTTTCTCTTATTTATGCTTCAAGGATAATACATGAGGGCCCAGCATTTTAGAGGCTTTTTTGAAGCAGAAAACTTGTCTGATTTTTTTTTTTTTTTGTCAAGTGAATCTTGTGGGGATTTTCCAATTTGGAGGAAAAAGTTATTCTTTTACACACGAGTATTGATTTTACGTCTGTTGAACGGGAGCCCGGGCCTGATGGACACACAGAGCTGCTTTTGCCTCTCCTTTTTCACAGGCTGGCCCCTCTACCTGGTGTGCTCTCTCTCTCTCACTCCGGGAATGCCTAGTCAACTCTCCTAGACATCTATTGAAAACCTTGTTCCAACAATACCTGCTTGGGAAACCTTATTTGACCCTATTCCGTCCGGACGGACTTCCGCTAGTGTCTTTGTTCACAGTTTAATTAACCACACTTTTTGACTCTAATGTAATTATTGACTTACATGTCTGTCTCCCTTTTCTAGACACTGAGTTTTCTGGAGACAGGGCCTGGGTCGTCTTCATGTCTGGAACCTAGTAGGTCTTCAATAATTATTTCTGGAACTGAACTTCACGTAATAAAATTGTGTTTTAGAATTTCTTTTCATTATATCAAAGTGATTTTATCTTTTTGAATTAGGATGAACTCACTATCCAAATTGAAAAAATTCATGATAGTATTCTACTGAATTACTTTTATGAGTCCAGTGGACTCTTTGGTCATCACAAAACCACTGATATTTTATCTTAATATTAGATAAATATCTCTAGATTGTGTGTTGCTAATTCTGTGATAAACCCGAGACTCTGAAGTTTATTTATCTGTTGCAAGGAGATTTAAGAAGAAACTAAGAGAAGACCCTTCTGTGCTTTGTAAATATGTCTCTTCAGGTCCTCGTGGTATGAGGTATTTTCTTAGATTGAGTTCCCCTGAGAGAGACATGGATGCCTGTGCCTGTAGTTTATTTGCAAGGTGAGGAAAATACCAGAAGCACCAATAGTGTGTTACCAAGCCAGTTCCCACAGTGGGCAGCTGGAGCCCAGCTTTGCTGGGCCTCTGGGAGGCAGACTGAGGACCCTGCCTCACTGGATCCCACCTGAGGGTGAGGTCACCTGAGGGTGTAGAAGCTGGATCATTCACACCTCCGCTCTGGTCAGCCCCTGTTTGAGGGCAGGAGGAGGGTGTTGCCATTCATTCCCAGTACTCTCCCTGCCCTGCGGGCCCCCTGTGCACACATGTGGCACAGCCCTCGGGCGGAGAGGTGCAGTGATGGGCCAGCAGTGGCAGGTGTAGCAGGGAGCCCAGAGGAGAAGCCCCTCTGGGCAGTGTGGATGGGGGCAAGTGGTGCCTGGTGCAGACAGAGCCGTGTGGCTGCTTATTTGACAGTTCAGTCCTTTGCATCATGACATATCCAGATGGAGAGAGAAAAATAATTAAGCACAGTATTTTCTCCTGTTTGAACTAGGATAGTTCTATGGAAGGGAGATTTATGAAAAATCCTTTAGATTGAGTAGGCCTTACAACCCCCTGCTTGAACTTTGGTACCTAACTGCTTCTTCTGTCTTTGGATTGCTCTAATTATTATATATAAAGTTCTTCTTTATACTCAGTCGGCGTCTGTCTGATGGTGACTTTGGCCCCTGTTCCCGGTTTTGGAGCAAGGCGCAAAGCCCCACTACATCTGCTTGTTCCGTACATTCTCATTGAATCTTCAGAAAAAGCCTGGCAGGTGGGTATCATTTACCTCCCTTTTACAGATACGGCGACTGAGATTTAGCAACTGGAGATCCTCAGTGTTTTTAGAAACGAAATGATTTGCCAGGGTCATGTTGTAACAAGTAATGCTGACTGTCTACAGTGGCCCTTCGGCAGGGGGAAGGGGAGCAGGATGACACTTGACAGAACAAGTTCCAGAATCCTCAGCGCTGCACAGAAAACCTACTCTTCATCTCCCTTAATCCAGCATATACCTTGAAATAGGGCGGGAGGTAGGGACAGGAAGGTTGCCTGCTTATCATACGCATACCTGCTCCCTTCCTCCTCTTCTCCGAAAATGTCACCGACTTCAGACTGGAGTTTCTTAAGGCTGGTTAATTGTAATCTGTTCATTGAGGCCTCTTGGTATAGAGCACTCATTGAGTCTATGTAGGGAAAGCAAATGATACTCAGACTCTGCACATACACATGTATGTTGGGTCTCTGTGCATTGCACAGAGTAAAGACTTAATAAATGTTTGCTGACTTCTGAAGTAGCAAGCAGTGGTCTTTGAAACTGGGAAATAGGGGGTAACTGTAGGAGTGCCTTTCACACACCATGCACTGGCTGTGTGGCGAAAGGGTCCTAAGGCTGGATTGGATGGAGACAGCATAGCTGGAGTAGTATCTAGTGATCGATGATCAAAAAGGGGAGGTAAAGTCATACAGTAAAAGCCAGGCCGAGTGTTAAGTACGAAGGACAAAACTATAAATGGGATAGGGGAGGTAAAGTCAGAGACCAACGGGGATTGGAATTAAGAGTAGATTCCAATGCAAGAAGCCATTCTGGACCAGAGACATAGACCAAGGCGTGACGGTAAGGTTAAATCTGGGCAAACCCCATATCTAGCCTTTCCACTTACAGGAATATACCCTAGAGAAACTTTGGAACATGTGTATAAAGAGACAAGTGCAGGAAGACACCACTATTTAACTTTTGTGGATGCAGAAATAAGTGGTAAAAATATGAAGACATCCATGGATCGATACACACTAAATTTAGAATAGTAGTTTGAGCTGACCCCAGTTTTTCTTGCTAATATATGATTTAATGGTCCTCAATCATCTTTAGAGGTGACACTGTCTAGGATCCTATTCTCAGTAATAGATATGGGTTTTGGGTTTTGAGTGTGTGCTTGTTTTATTGGCTAATAGGGCTGATAGAAACTGGCAGGTGGGGCTGGAAGGACTAATCTCCCTTTGTCAACCGAGGTGACTGAGAGGCAGGGGTGGAAATCCAGGTGGCTGGTGATGGAACTGAGAATAAGAATCAGGATTTTCTGACTGCTTGCTCAGTACTCCCTGCACCACACCGTGTGTCCTCCCCTAATGAAGGATCTTTTCTGTAGATTTATGTCACTGCTACCATGTCCTTAACCCTTTTTGGTATCCTCCATTAGAGCACTTCAGAGGACTCTGGTGCTTTAAGGTATCATTATTAAACCATGGCAATTGCATAGATCATCAAACCTTAGTGCATTTTTCTTTTGTTAAAATATATTAGGGTCAACCCACATTTACTTTTTTTCCCTCCGAGGTGTTTTATAAGTCGGCCTCAACATTATGTGGGTCATTTGTTCTGAAAAATCGTCGTAGGATAAATTCTTAAAAGTTGTCCAGGGCTTCCCTGGTGGTGCAGTGGTTGAGAGTCCGCCTGCTGATGCAGGGGACGCGGGTTCATGCCCCGGTCCGGGAGGATCCCACGTGCCGCGGAGCGGCTAGGCGTGTGAGCCGTGGCTGCTGGGTCTACGCGTCCGGAGCCTGTGCTCCGCAACGGGAGAGGCCACAGCAGTGAGAGGCCCGCGTACCGCAAAAAAAAAAAAAAAAAAAGTTGTTCGGTGGTTAAGACTCACCTTCCAGTGCAGGGGGTGCAGGTTCAGTCCCTGGTTGGTGAGCTAAGATCCCACATGCCTCGAGGCCAAAAAACCAAAACATAAAACAGAAACAATATTGTAACAAATTCAATAAAGACTTTAAAATACGGTCGCCGTCAAAAAAATCTCTAAAAAAAAATTGTCAATAATTAAATAATTTCAATAGGAAAAGTGTTAGTGATCCTAAGCCCTCAAGCTGACATCCATTTATACTAACACAGCACTACGTTCAGTTAGAGACTGACATAACTGCTTCAAGGAGTAGCATAGTTACCATAACATGAGGTAAAAAGACATTATGTTCCCTGTAATATGACTCTTTGTCCACTGTTTTTGAGCTTTTGTAGCCTCTGTACACAGAGTTTAAGACCACAATCAAAAACAAAAAATACCAGGATCCGGTAACAAAATATCTTTTTTAAAAATAACTTTATTTATTTATATTTGGCTGCATTGGGTCTTCATTGCTGTGCACTAGTTGAGGTGAGCGGGGGCTACTATTCATTGCGGCGCGAGGGCTTCTCTTGTTGCGGAGCACGGACTCTAGGCGCACCGGCTTCAGTATAGTTGTGGCACACGGGCTCAGTAGTTGTGGCACACGGGCTCAGTAGTTGTGGCTCACGGCTCTAGAGCGTAGGTTCAGTAGTTGTGGCGCACGGGCTTAGTTGCTCCGCGGCATGTGGCATCTTCCCGGACCAGGGCTCAAACCCATGTCCCCTGCATTGGCAGGCGGTCTCCTAAGCACTGCGCCACCAGGGAAGTCCCCAAAATATCTCTTAAATTCTGTTTAATGCAAAACAATCAAATAGTATATAGACAAATCAATGGAAACCATGTATTTTTGAAGGTTAAATGCCTAAAGTTATCAGTGTAGTGAACCAGCAAACCCCAAGTATTGTGAAATGAGAACTTACGGACAGCATGCTCCAGCTCTAAAACCACAGTGATGTCCACTGGGTACTTTCGTCCTTTGGTGTGTAGCTGGCCTTCAGATGCTCCGTATACAAATACATAGTAGTACTTCTTAAATGCTAAGAAATGCCTCATACCAACAATTGGGGTATTGAAAGAAACTGCCTGTCAAGCTGAGATGTTTTATTTCAGCTGGGAGTATGGGTGTATTTGAAATGGAAACAGGTAGAGGGTGTGTGTGTGTGTGTGTGTGTGTGTGTGTATTTGAAATGGAAACAGGTAGAGGGTGTGTGTGTGTGTGTGTGTGTGTGTGTGTATGTGTGTGTGGTGGCCAGGTTAATTGAAAAAAGAAAAGAAAACCAGTTTGTTACAATTTCTTAAAGGTGTACATGCGGGTAAACCCCTCTTTCCCTTTCTCCTTTCTCCTCAGCTCTGAGACTTACCGTTTAGTTTTAATTTTATTCACAGCCACTGAGCTTTTACTTCTTACAATTTGTTATACCTTTTTGTAGCATAGAATGAGTAATTGATATATTGCTTAGCTAGCTTGTAATCAGTGGTGAATAATGTTCAACATCCTGTTTGTAGAGAATGATCATCCTTTAGTAATTTGTAGTCTTCTGCTGTTACAGGTGTGCTTAAAATTTAGATGACTGCTTCTAACCAAAGAAATCATCCCTTAGCTGACTCTGCCTGGAAAAGCTGAAATATATCATTGGGGTATTTCTAGTTCATTCAGTGTTAATACTCCTCTGATGCCTAAAATAGTTTCGGGTGTAGTTCTGTCTGCACTCAAGGAATGGTGGTCTTTATAATTTGTTTTAGTAGTAACAGTGAGTTTTTAGGACATGAACTTTACAAAAGTAAAAAAAAATATTCCACATATTTTCATAGTAACATTTTCTGTTTCATTGTTTCATGAGGATGACTGGAAAACTCATTTGACATTTTTTCAAACTAATCAGTGGTGCTCTCAAATTTCTCTCCCTTTTTTTCTCCCTTTTGCCAGCAGATGGCGTCTTACTGTTTCCTATCTCTTTTCCACTTTCTTTTCCTTCTTATTCCTTTCCTTCCTCCCTGCCCCCCTTGGCAAACATTTGTCGCAAGAATGGATGCTGTTATTTTAAAAAGTCTGACTGTGACATGTTGTCTTTTCAAAAAGACAAGAAGGAAATGAAACAGGTTTTCATTGCTTAAGGCAATAATACAACTGGTTAATTTTCTCTGCCAACATATCCTTTAGAAGCAGATGCTACCTTTAAGTTTGGCTTTGTAATTCTATTATGTTGCTTTGCATGTAGATGGCTCCTCTTTTCTCTTTTAGGTAGATGGGCACCTTTTGTTAATTTTTACCTTTTTTTAAATACTAGGCTATTTTCCAAAGAAAAATTCTTTGATGTACAGATAAATAGATTAAAATACATTTGTGCTTAGTTTTGGGAGTAAAACTGATAACAGTGATTTGGGCTAGTCATTGTGAATATGAAGTACCCATAAAGACTTATGATCGGGTAGAAAACATATACAACTTAGTGAAAGATTGTTAATGACTGGAATAGGATTTAATTAATATGTATTATAAAACCAGACTACATGTGGGACAGTGTGTCTGAGTTAATTAAATATTCTAAGGAATAGTACAAACCCCACACCCCTTATCCCTTTTCCTGTCCTTTCTCCATCACTAAATAGTTATTAAATGTTTCCACAATGAATATTACAGAAAAAACAAGTATATGACGTTGTCTTTGCCGTCCAGGATACAATCTTATTGAATGTAATTTGTTAGTCCACTTTCCTGCTATAGGAAGAATATTAGGGTGAGCTCATTTACTCTTTGACATACTATTACCTCTCATCTCTGCTTGTCTAAATCCAGGTTTCAGGTCTGCCATATTCTTCATGATTATCTTAATTCTCCCCCCAGCCCTCTCCACTTACCTGCTCCACCTCCAAAAACAGTGGTCTCACACTCCTCTGAACATTCTTAATGTTTATGTAAACCCTTTTCTTGGCCTTGTTACTTACTACTTTGTAGTATAGTTACTTACAGTTGCTGAACTTAAAGCATCTTGATTCTCAGTAGTTCTCAGCACAATACCCTGCATAGAAATGCTTTTCATTAAGTGATTTACTGAATGCTTGTTGGATATTAACTTTATAAGTGCATGGGCTTTTAGAATCAATCAGACCTGGGTTTGAAACTCAGCTCTGTGATTTTGGCCAAGCCTTAACCTCTCTGAATTTCAGTTTTTTCATCTGCAAGCTGGGGCTGATAAGGACTACTTGATAGAGATGTTGTTCAGATAAAAACCAATGGTGTAGGTAAAACACAGTGCCTGGGACATAGTAGCTGCTCAGTAAATCTTGGTGTGTGTCCACGTGTCCTCCCAAGACATACACACATATATACATACACGCATGGTGTATGTGCAAGATGCTGGGCACTAGAAGAAAGTCAGAACCATACAGGTCCTATGCCCATTGTGCTTAAGGAGGAAATAAAGCCATGCAGGTAGAAAACGATGGTGCTATTGGGACATTAGAGACAGAGCACCGTGGGAGCTCACTCCTTTCTCCCTGAGAAGAATGGATATGGTTTATGGAAAGTTTCGATACAAAAGGTGGCAATTGTGCAGAAAGTAAAAGAATGGGTAGGGCTTGAATGGGTGGAGCTGGAGTCTAGAGCAGTAGATAAATATTTTAAAAGGTGTGTCTTTTCAAAAACTATTGTTGTGCAGTAGAACTTTCTGGTCGAAGACTGAGATTGGAGATGGATATCCCTACTGATCTGCAAATAGTTTTCTTAGAAACTTGCCAAGTGCCTATGTGTGTTCTCAGATGGCCTATTCTTTTTGGTTCAGGTGTGGTAGTTACTACCAGGAATGTTGGAAATGATAAAATAGCTTGGCAGCAACTTCGCTAGTACTGTAGCTTTGGTATTTTATGGTGCTACATTGGGCATATTACCCATGGATGTGGAGAAGAAGAAATTAACTTGGTGACTGTCCCTAAAGAGCTGCGTGGTTCACCCCTCTCCTTTTCCTCAACCCCTGCTTAGCTCTGCTGCTCCAAGGAGAACGTGCAGGAGCTGGAGGGGGTGCTGCACTGCCACTGGGGGTGCAAGAGAGGATGTTAAACCCATCTGCTCTAGAGCTATACAATAGATGAGAAATTTCTGTATAGAAATGTGTTTAGCAGAAACTGCATTTGAGGACAGGCACTTCTTTGGAATTGGCAGGTGGCTGATGTATCTTATATAAAGTAATGAGGTTCCACTGACCTGTGGCCAGGAAGGGGCTGGTCTCTCCTGGCCAGTCACCTTTCTTTCCCCCACCTTCAAATGCTCTCCATTTCTTCTACTGTTTAAATAGGAAATCAAGGTGCTAGAATCCCCCAGGGTTATGGGTATGAAGGTTGTGGGCGTGTGAATGGGTCAGGGCTCTGCCCTTCATGGGACCCTAACCCTTTCCTCTCCCAGTTTTGGAGAAATCATCCCCAACGGTTAACTCCCTTTTTCAAGACCACAAGCCCACAACCTTCATACCCATAGCACTGGGGAATATTCTAGCACCTAATTCCTTTTGTCCCCACTTTAAGAATGCAAAGGTTTTCCGGAGGAGTCTACCCCATACCTGGAGAATTCTCTTTTGTTCTAAAACTCTAGCCAAAAAAAATGTGTTTACAACTGCTAACATTTATTGTGTACTTACTTGGAGTCAGATGCTTTTCCAGAAGACCATTAAGTATCTTCATTTTAATATACCTAACAACCCTGGAAGATATAATTCCCATTTTAATATCTAAGTAAATTGTGGCTTATGGGGTTTGACCAAGACGCCTGCAGCTAGTGAGTAGAAGAATCTGAATGTGAACTTAGATCTTTGATTACTAAACTGTGGAAGGTGGATGCTGAGTTCTCACTTTGCCAATGACTGTTTCATCTTGGGTATGTTTCTTAAATGTATTTCCTTATCTTAAGAAAAATCAGTGTAGTAGAGTAGTTACATTCCAAAGTATCCTTCTGTGTAAAAAAAAGTCTGTGATCTTACTGACTGCTGCTTTACTTCCAATCTTTTCCAGCAAGAAAAATGATTTTGAAATTGTAAAGTGTACAGAACTGCAGCAGTGTCTTGGGAAGTGTAGCTCAGTGTGGAGGAGATAGCCAGTGATGACTGTTATAAATTAGTGGTTCTCAAACTCTCTAGTTTGCTGAAGGAGCTTGCAAATATCTCAGAAGACCTCAGTGTTTACTAACTGTTGACAAATCATACAGAATTTAAAAGGGATTGAAGACAGGAGAAGAACAACCTTTTTCCAAATTTTAAATAAAGCAAGAGGTTCTGGAGGCCAAATGCATGCTCTGGCTATTGATCACCAACGAAACATAGAGTTCAACAGATGATGTGTGAACGTTTTGAAAAGTATATGGTATTAGTAGGTCCAGTATGAGTTCACTAAAGGACAAATAATATAAAACTAACTTTGTTTCCTTTTGTGAAAAAGTTCACATATTAAGGGTACGTTGTTGACTTGTTTTGTCTTGATTTTACTGAAGCATTTGACCAAAAATTCTATGAAGACAGTTATGTGTTGATTAGATCAGTGGTTTCCTTTTTATCCCCCCTCCCCGCTCCCGCCCTGCTTCCCCACCCCTTGCCATATTCTCAGCTCACTTCATGCCTATCCGAAGGGAACTACTGAGAAAAGAGCCCAGGAAAAACCATATGGTAAAAAAGCTCATCCAGGTCTGCTGCAGCCGCTCCCTAGACTGGGATTTGAGAAAAACGAACAGACGTTTTCAAACTTTTGCGGGGGCAGGGAATCCTTTCATCAAATGAAATGAAACTCTACCATATAAAACAGATAAAGTGGGCTTCCCTGGTGGCGCAGTGGTTGAGAGTCCACCTGCCGATGCAGGGGACACGGGTTCGTGCCCCGGTCCGGGAGGATCCCACATGCCGTGGAGTGGCTGGGCCCGTGAGCCATGGCCGCTGAGCCTGCGCATCCGGAGCCTGTGCTCTGCAACGGGAGAGGCCACAACAGTGAGAGGCCCGCGCACCGCAAAAAAAAAAAAAATTAAAAAAAAGAAAACAGATAAAGTGACATTTCCTAGTACTATAAATTTTTTTGGAGTTTACATTTATAATGTTTACTGAAGAGTCAGCAAGAGCAATGAAGCTCTTAAGATATAACGAAACACTAAAAAATCTGGTGTTGATAATTGTATAATAATAGCTGTATTCACATGATCAGCTGTGTTTAATAAACTTATATACTTTGCTTTAAATGCATCATATTTAAAAAAAAATCTGTTCTCACAGATAATTACTTGCAAATTGTAACAAGAGTTTTTTGTTTTTGTTTTGTTTTTAAATAACTTGCCTTGGGATCCCAGGATGTTTTTCAATTCAGCCAATCTAAGGTAGGGAATATTTGTTTCAAAATCGTAACCCTGTAACTAAACGTATGGAAACAACAGGTCACATTCCTTATCATAAATCTAAAGTCATACAGGAAACATCTAATTCTTAGAATAAATATTTACCCTCTCTCAAGTAGGGCATTATCACAAAGGACTTTCTACTGCGATGAAAGCAAGGCCGACCAGATGCCCCCTGTGCCTCACCCGCATTTAATGGCAGCCGACACTGGGGTGCGGTCTGTATTCATGTGCTTACTTGAACAACCTCTTGAGAGCGGGCAGACTGTGCACACAGTATTTTTCACACGACCGGGTGGAGCTACAGCTTCCCTTCCCAGTGTCACACTTACAAGAAGTCCACATGTGCACGTGGAGGTGGCAGGGGAGCCTACCACAGGGATCGCCTGCATCTCCCAGACAGGATCTTTGACACATGATGCTGTGTGTCCGCAGTCGGTGAGAAGCTTGCGTATAAACCATTTCAGTGTCATTAAAAAAAAATTACAGTTTTTAAACTATCTAAAATGTATTTGAACACTAGAAACAGATGGTGGTGTATCCTTGGAGGGTTTCCATAGTAGAGTCTTTTTAAAAACATTAGTCTGATGTCGACTGGATGCTGATTATGTTAGGAAAAATGTTTGGTTCCCTGTGGAATATGGAGATAGAGTTGGGGACAGCCAGGTAGTGCAGGTGAGAAAAATACAACAATTCAGGAAGTGCATTTATGTACACAAAAGAAAGAACAAAGTAACTTTGAGTAGAAAGTGGGGGATGACCTCTTCTGGCCAGGAGCACAGGGAAGGGTTCCTGGAATAAAAGACATTTGTGGAGGCCCTTGAGAACACATACAGGACTTGGGTATGAGAATATTAAGGAGAAGAGATGTTGTTCTAGGGCACCACATCTTTTGGGAAAGTGTAATTGTAGAGAAAGATGATGTAGATATCACTACCCTCTTAGATTACCTTCTTCATTAATAAAGTAGCTCTATATACATTTAAAAATATAATCCATTCTCAATAAATTCAAAGAGAGATCCTTTTCATATATTTAAATATGCCTGGGGTTTCTTTCAAAGTCATTACTGTGAGACAGTAATTTACTTGTTCTTTAGACCTTTCCAGTGATACTTTGCCCAACCTGGCTTCCACTTTAAGACCTACCTGCATCATAAATGTGCCCTAAAACTGACTTCTGCAAGAATTATAGCCATTCATTTGTTCAGTTGTTCACCCACGCTGGTATATTGAACAACTGTTAACGTGCCAGGTCCTGGAGAGTTCTAGGCACCCAGCAGTGAACAGGTCCAAACTGGACAGGTGGATTGGATGCCTGGAAACCACCTGAAGTTCTTATCATTAAACTTACCATTAAAAAGATAACAGTGCAACTTTCACTACAAACTGATAACAGCATAAAGAGTACACCTCCCAGAGCTTTTACATTTTAACAGGGATCAAAGCTTTGCTTCGAACTGCTTCTAATCAGGCAGCGTGTAAGGGGAATTGTGGTTTGAGCTCTGGGACTTTTCCAGCTTATATGGCTTTTTTGAGCAGCAGGGTTAAAGGTGGGGACTGGCTCTGATAATATTCCTCCCAGAAAAGTAGCTTAAAGAAAGCCCTACTGCGCAGGGAAAATCAGTTAGATATCCCATAATGGAACAGAGCTCTTGTTATAATTTTGCCTTTTGGGGGTGCCAGAGAGCCGAACACAGAGAAGGGAGGAGTATAGCATAGGGCAGGTGCACAGGGTGCCCTGCTGTTGGTAGCCGGGCAAGTCACTTACCCTCTGGATGCAGCTATAAATAGGGCTAATAACGACAATAGTACCCACCTCAAAGAATTGTTGAGGGTCAAATAAGTTAATATATACAGAGCATTTAGAATTGTGCTTGCCATAGAGTGTAAGCATTATATTAAAGTTAGCTATTATTTCTTTTAGCTATGTGTTTTGGCAGTTTGTTGATTTTCTGAGAACATATGAGAGATACACAGTAAGAGTGGATAAGAAGATAGTTCAAGTGAGGATGGTTAATTCCTTCTTTCCCTCCCTCCTACTCCACAGACCCTAGAGTTACTTGTTTTGTGAGGTAGTAACATCATATTTGAATGTATGACCTTGAAAAATTATGATTAAGTAGTTCTGGGCAAAGCTCTAGTGGTTGGAAAATAAATCAGGCCTCCCACACATACCTGCACAGCCAAGAATTCGTTTGCCCCAGGAGCCGTGGGCGGGTGGGAATGGAGGCAAGCGCACACCCGGGCTTACGTGAACTCTCTGTTCTGGCTTGAGACCATGGTGTCACCTTCTTCCTCCGCTCACCAGTGCTTTCTGGTCATTTCTCTTCATTCTCAATTCTAGAGAAACAAATATTTTAATTCTTTTAAAAATGCTTTTCTCTCTCTCCTTTCCCCGACTCCAGGGAACTTCCACCCCGCCCCCTTCCTGCTTGTTTGTTCGCTAAAGTTTGGGTCTTTATTTGTCCCTTGTTATTGCACTTGTGCAACTTTCTCCCAAGCCCAGGAAGGCAACATGCAGCGTAAGATGATGAACTGTAGGGCTCCCTGCATGGATCCCGAGTTTCAGGGTCTGGGGCAAGGCCCTCTAGAAATGTCCTGGAATTTTCTGTTAGTTCTTGTAACCAGGGATAGAGGCCCCCTGCCTTTGCACTGGGGCATATCCCAGGTACTCCTGCAGGCTGTCTCCTGTCTGTATCCTGGGGAGACTGGTGAGGGGTTTTTCAGCACAGCACTGCAGAGAGGGGCTTGTTTTCCCGTTCCTGTGAAGTGCGCCACATCGGGACATGTGGTCTGCGAGACCTTCAGTTATTCCTGGCTTGGTTCATGTTTTTATTGTTAGCCTGTTTAGCCTTCAGTCCTATTGTCCTAGTTAAGTCCTGTCATTAGAGCAGGTGTGTTCTTTTTCTGAGTGTGAGAGGGGGCCTGTTTCGGGGCCTACCCTGGAGGAGGCATCCTGGGAGAGGGTGGCAAGAGGCCTCTCAGGCCTTGGGAAATCTCCTTGGTGGGAGCTAAGCTTAGAAAGTTACTTAACCTTTCTGAGCCTACATACTCACACCTCCCGTCCATTTAAATCTACCCATGGGTTGTTCTAAAGGTGAACATGGGGACTTCTCTGGTGGTCCAGTGGAAAAGAATCTGCCTTCCAATGCAGGGGACTCGGGTTCGATCCCTGGTCAGAGAACTAAGATCCCACACGCTGCAGGGCAACTAAGCCTGCGTGCCACAACTACTGAGCCTGCGCGCCTCAACTAGAGAGCCCACGTGCCACAAACTACAGAGCCCACGCACCCTCAAGCCTGCACGCCACAACTAGAGAGAAGCCTGGGCGCCGCAACCAAAGATCCCTCATACTGCAGCTAAGACCTGACACAGCCATACATACATACACACATACATACGTACATAAACAAACAAACAAACAAACTTTTAATAAATAAATAAAAGGTGAATGTGAAACTGTGTGGGATGTAGCCAGCTCTCAGTAACGGCTCCTTTCCCTCCATTTCCTTGTTGGACTATGGAACCCAGGTTTATTGTGGGGATAGTAGGTATTGGGCAGATTCTTCCTAATGACCTGACCAGGTGTCAGGATGGGAGACTGATATTTGGGGGGCCTTTGCCCTTCAGTCAGGGTCCAGGTGGGTCTTCCTGAAAGAAGCATCCTTCTCCCTCGTGGCCGGCTGAGGAATTGGAGCAGGGGGCGGGCCGCAAAAATCCACTTTGAATTTTGCCACTTTATTTCCCCACTAGTTTGCTCAGATACAAGGAGGAACTGGCAAAATTAAAAATAAAAAAGGTTTTGTTTTGAAAATTCTACTCTATTGACAAACAGCCTCAGATCAAGAGTAACCACCAGACATCCTGTTCCTCAGCATGTTTGCTGGTTGCTCCTGGGGCAGCCGCCCTGCTCGGGTGTTGCTGTGCTCAGGGCTCTGCACGGGCATTTTTCACCTTGAAGCATATCCGTGTCCTCTGTCACTCAGCCCAGGCCACCTCTTACTGCCACTGTAAAACCTGTAGGCTGAAAAGAAATCAATATGATCAAAGCTGCATCTGGCCAGTCTGTTGCACCATCCTGCCCTTTTCCATTTTACAAATCTAGCATTTTTTTTGGTAAAAAGATATGCTGATATAAGTTTATCGGTAGTATGACTTGATGTTAGGCCAGAAGACTTCTGCTGTCCTCTGAAATACATATGTATCTCAAAGCTATTTTTTTAAGTCTCATGAAGTGCAATAAAGACTTCATTCACTCCTAGAGACTTCCCTGGTGGTGCAGTGGTTGAGAATCCACCTGCCAATGCAGGGGACACGGATTCGATCCCTGGTCTGGGAAGATCCCACATGCCACGGAGCAGCTAAGCTCATGCACCACAACTACTGAGCCTGTGCTCTAGAGCCCGTGAGCCACAACTACTGAGCCCATGGCACCGCAACTACTGAAGCCCGTGTGCCTAGAGCCTGTGCTCCGCAACAAAAGCCACCGCAATGAGATGCCCGCGCACCGCAACGAAAAGTAGCCCACGTTCGCCGCAACTAGAGAAAGCCTGCGCACTGCAATGAAGACCTGACGCAGCCATTAATAAATAAATAAATAAAAAGACTTCATTCACTCCTAGACTAACGTTCTCATGGAGACAGTTTACCGTGCCTCCCTCTGTAAAAAGGAAACAGGGCAGCAGTTCATATGCAGATACCCCGCCACCCACTGCGAGGAGGTCAGCATCCTCCTCAGCCTTGCCCCATAGCCGCGGGAATTGGCCAGCTGGGTGCCCACAGAGCCCAGACCCATTTTGTTGCCACCCAGGGCAGCAGCACGGGAAAGAAGGTGGGACTTAAGGAAGCGGGCTGTGCGGAAGGCAAGGGTGGCAATGTGTTCATAGTCATCTGTCGGGGGAAGACGTTGGGGCTGATGCAGAGCCAGGCTCTGGCAGACAGTTTTCTGGTCTCAGGTGTGGGTTCACCTGTCGTCATCTGTTCTTTGGGAAGGGTGCTGGTGCGGTTTATAGAAATCCTCCCAAAGAGTAATTATGGTCACTAGCAATGGTTCTGTAGTTCCCAGATGTATTCTCCTGCCGTCAGAATGGCCCTTCATATGCTCGTCATGTTTTGAGAATTCACTGGTGGTGTGCAGAGCAGATTAATTGGGTGTAGATGCTTAGGAAACAAGAACTGATGGTAAAGCCTTGCATGAATCAGGAAAAGTTTGAAGACAGAGTTCTGTTTCTGGTATGCAGAGTTTCAGCATAAAGGCTTACAAAGTATTGCTGGGGTCTTTTGGCAGTAGTGGCCCTGTACTTGTTTTAGTGATATTCCAAACTTGAGGAAAATGCCATGGGCGCATTTTCTGCAGGCTTCCCGGTAACTATGGAAGATTTTTAAAAATATTTTTTAAACTTTTGGGAAAATTATTTGTATTATTAAATAGCATAGTAAATATGTGTATTTAGATACATAAATAAAAGCAAAATATTGGGACTGTTTCTAAACAGCTATTAATAATTAGATCAAACCATACCTAAAATGATAAACCTTAAAGCCACAGTAATTCATGTCTTTCTGTGTAGAAAATGTTCATTCAAATTAACTTCTCTCCCAATGTCAGAATTCCTTCTGCAATGTGCATAAGATGTGATAATTTTTTTTTTTTTTGCGGTACGCCGGCCTCTTACTGTTGTGGCCTCTCCCGTTGCGGAGCACAGGCTCCGGACGCGCAGGCTCCGTGGCCATGGCTCACAGGCCCAGCCGCTCCGCGGCACGTGGGATCTTCCCTGACCGGGGCACGAACCCGTGTCCCCTACATCGGCAGGCGGACTCTCAACCACTGCGCCACCAGGGAAGCCCAAAGATGTGAAAATTTAGGCATCATCTTCTTTCTCTTCACTTCCCTCCTCTCCTCTTCCTTCCTTCACCTTCCAGCTGATGCGTGCTATGTCCAGGTCACTATGGCAGGCACTGCAGATACACAGGTAAGTACTCATGACCCCTCCCTCAGAGGCCTCCCGGTCTAACAGTATGTACAGCTGGATGAGGATGTGCAGAGAGGAGGCGTTTGAGGTTACCTGGGTGAGGGGCCCGCTCTCAGCCTGTTTGGAGGAAGAGAGACAGCATACGATTCACAGAGGTTACGTGGAAGCTGAGATTTCAAGGCTGAAGGGGTGGCCTAGAAATGAAAAGGCATCCCAGGCATGGTACTTGTGTGAGAGTCATGAAACCACGTTTGGGGAATGGCACGCAGCCTGGCATAGCTGTGGTGCTTGATGCTGGGGAGGAGCAGGGTAGCAGGATGAGGCTGTCTCAGCAGTGATGGCAGCTCACCGCTTTGCAAAAAAAAAAGAAAGAAAAATTGTTCTCTGGCTGAGAACTGTATTTTGTTAGAAAGTGTTTCCTTGTATTGTGCCAAGTCTGTCTCCTTTTCTGTTTTACCTTTGAGTTCAAGCCGCAGGAGCAGCCCAGAATGAGCCTGCCTCCTCTTTGCCACCTGCCTTTATGTGTAAGTGGTGTTTTGCTTCTTTAAGTCTTGCCCCAGGCTGTGTATACCTTTGTCCTTCTTAATAGGTTTTGGTTAGTAGTTTGTTTCCTTAATATAACCCAATGATAACTCCAGTTGGTCCTTTTAGAATCTACAGACAATTGATTGTGATTGCCTAGATTGATCTCACAGATCTCCAAAGCAGCTGTTGCTGCTGTACTCTCTTGTCTGTCGGCCTGTTTCTGCCAGGTTCCTCCCTCTGTGGTTTCACAGGATCCCAGAGGGCAGGAAGCAATCAGAGGTGTTAGTCCAGCGTCTCCTCCGCTTCTTCCCCGCCACAGCATTTCCTTTTGGTCATCTTATGGCTTTAGAGAAACAAAAAGTAGGCCTTTCTCACACATATGCCGGGGATCCTTGTCCTGGAGGAACAGTATTTTTCTTTACAATCTTATAACTATTATCTTTTACTTTAGAAGCAAACTAAGAAAGAAATACGTACCTGTGAAATGTTAATAAAAATTAATTAGGATTGAACTAAAATAGCTTAGAAGTTAAGGGTTGAGAGAGGCATGTTAAAGCTCAGGTTACATTTTCACATGAATTAACTGTAATTTGAAAATATCAGTTATGTTCTGAATGAGAGATTTGGCCATGTGTGTAATGTGAGACCCCTGTGTCTGAAAGTGCAGGGTTTGGGTGGGTCCTAGAGAGAGATTCTCAAAGCCTATTTGTTGATGGCAGCCGGTAATGTCGGTACCTGTAAGCAATCATTCGTCGACCACTCTTAACCCCTTGATAAAAATTCTGTACTTTCCAAGCCAGTGCCATGGTCGTCTGTGGATTATCCTCTTTACAAAAAAAGGACGAGATGGAAAAGGTTCAGTAATTTTGGTTCTTTCACACCCTCACCTAGTGCTGAAGCCAGGAGCTTACCCTATAGCTGTGATGCTCTGTGCGAACCATTCTTCCATGTGGGGAAAGGATGAGTGAAGAAAAGGGAGAATAAAAAGAAAACCATATGTGGTTGCTCAAGTAGACGTTTCAGATCTAATCAGTTAGCTAAGGATGCCCCAGGAGAGACTGTTTGCTTATTGCTGGGATTCAAGTATCCTACGCCGTGGAGGGCAAATTCTTATTTTTAATGTAAGAGTAAGAAAACAGTTAGTCTTCAGTGCAGTAGTTTCAGTCTCCGTCAGTGGTACTTATCGAGGGAATAGTAGGGAGAGGGGAAGGAGGGAGGATAATAAATATTCTACCACTGTGTACTCAAATGGTGGTCCATAGACCGGTGGCAGCAGCATCACCAGAGAGCCTACTAGAAATGCAGAGTCTCAAGCCCCAACCCAGTGCTTCTGAATCAGAATCTGCATTTTAACAGACCCCCTGGCAATTCCTGTGCACACTGAAGTTTGAGAAGGACTGCTCTAGTGGGTGATGACAGTACCTGATTCACCATGAGCGATTTACCTGTCTTAGCACACTTTGAGAAAAGCTGAACAAATAAGGCATATCCGCCCAAAGTATTAAATGTTGAGAATCAGAGTTTAATTTTGTTTGTCACGGTTGACTAAACAGCAAATCCTGTTTAGGGGACGACGGGGTTCTGTGTACTGCACAGATGACGTGCCCCATGGCTTGGATAGCAAGTGAAGAGCTGCTTCCCTGCCCTAGAGTGGAATTGTTTCCATGACGACAGTTATGAGCTGTGATCTCCCCCTACCTCCCCCCCACCCCATTAACCAACAGAGCAGAGAATAAAAAGAATACTTAAAAATTGTTTTTTAGAATTCGTCATGTCCATTTTTTACATCATGTTATCATCATGGGTTTCTCAGGGGAAAAGTCTGTGCAGAAAAGCGTAGCTTTCTCAGTGATGTGCAAATACTCCTTCTGGGCTAAGCTCAAACTGGCACAGCTGACAAATGTCAGCGTTGGACCATGTTGGCCTAAGCCTGATCTTAAGAAGAATACTTGTGTTTGGTGTTTATCCTGCTGTACATCAACAGATCTTCAAGTGGAAAATCTTCATGTTAAATAGTCATTAACTCCCATGGCCACATGTATTCAATGATCTTTCTCTTCACTTCGAGGAGCCTTTTATTTTCAGAGTAAACGAAAAATGCTAATACATAGTGGTGACCAGTGTCACAAGGACTTGAATACTCAATTCTTTTGTAATGTGATGTGATGATGTTTTTGCCTGTTTGGTCTTTTCCACTGTCTGTGATGATCATATATTACTTCTTCATAGCTAAAAATCCACTAAGTTTTCTTTTATAAAAGTAATAATTGAAACCAAAAAAAACCCTTTAGTGATAAAAAGATTGACTGCTAAAATCAGCCATTAAATGAGTTAGAGCTAATCCTAGGGTATTGTCTTAAAGTTTCATGAAGAATCTGTCAGCTTTTTAGCAGCACTGCTGTGCGTCACTGCTGCACTCCAGTCCAAGCCCCTGTAATTTCCTGCCTGGGCTGTTTCAGAAGCTTAATAACTGGTCTTGCTGCTCCCTCCCTTGCTCCCGCTTCAGTCTGTTCTCAACACAGTAGCCAGATCATGTTTGCCTCTGCCCCAAACACCTCTGTTGCATTGCAGGGCCCTCAAAATAAAAGCCAAAGGCCTTTGGGTACCCTAACAAGGTCACTGTTTACCTCTCTGACCCCACATCCTACTACTGTCTCCCATGCATGCCGCAGGTCAGACAGGCCACACTTCTGTCTCAGGGCCTTTGCACTTGCTGATCCTCTGTCTGGAACTGTCTTTCCCAAGATGTCTACATGACTCTTTTCCAAAAGAGTCATGGTCTTTGTTCATATGTCAGTTTCTCAGTGAGGCGTTCCTTGACCATCCTATTTAAAATTTAACACCCCCCCCCCCAACATATTTTACATTTTACGAGCATACCTCATTTGATTGTACTTTGCTTTATTGCATTTTGCTTTACTGTGCTTTGCAAAGGTTGTCTTTTTACAAATTGAATGTTTCTGGCAACTCTGTGTGAGATGATGGTTAGCATTTTATTGCAATAAAGAATTTTTAAATTAAAGTATGTATGTTGTTTTTTTTTTTAGACATAATGCTATTACACACTTAATAGACTACAGCATAGTGTAAGCATAACTTCTGTATTCACTGGGAAACCAAAAGATGTGTGTGACTTGCTTTATTGAGGTCTGGAACCAGACCTGCAATGTCTCTAGGGTATACCTGTACTTAACATATATTCACTGTTCGTCTCCTCCTAGAACGTTACCTCCTTGAGAAGCAGGGGTTTTGTCTTGTTCATTATGTGTCCACAGCACCTAGAACCATGCCTGGCTTATTCAGGTGCATGCTGTTTGTTGAATGAGTGAGTGAAGTTGGCCCTTTCTAGCCCCCGATGACTAGCTGTGAATGTAGAGTCAAGGGCACTGTGGAACTTCCTCCTATCAGTTTTGTTCTCATTCTCATTACATAAGAGGACTGCAATGTTAGAACATCTTTAAAGTGCAAACCACAGCTGTGAGCCATTTAAAACATTCTGTGCAGCGAGTTAGGAGATGTCGATTAGTTGTTGATTTGTAAGGCAAATAGGAGAATGACACAGTCAGTACACACCAGGTCTCCAGTGTGCCAAGCGTGCAGAGTCAGGCCCCAGGGACAGGAGGAGGTGCCGTGTGTGGAGCCTCCTTCAGAGAGCTGCACACTTTGTTGCTGTCGGCCCCATAGTCGTGGAGGCATCATCCCACAGCAAACTCAAAGCCTTTCACGCCCCCCTCCGAGGACCACTGCTTTGGGTGCTTGTGCACATGCGTGCATGTATATTTATTTGTTTTCCAGTGTTGTCTCAGCAAGGGTTTCCTTTGGCCGCAATTTATGTTTTCCTTTTTGTTTATAGTGTTTCTTAGTAGCCCACTGCTACAAGTCCTGTCTGCAGAGGTGCTACTCAAATGTATCTTGAACTTTGTGCCGTTTCTCTTTTAGTATCTTAAGATTTATTTTGGCTATGGAAGCCTAGGACACAGTAAAGTTACGGAAGTGAGTTAGACCATGCCCATCTAATTATTGACCCCCCCAGGGGCAGGACACATCAGGGAGGATGGAGCCCATTCAGGAAAGCCATATGGTCTGCCTGGCAAAATGATCCCTGTTTTGGCGATGGATGCAGCAGATTCTAACGGTCCAAAGCCGTCATTCATTCATGAAAATATCTCTTGAGTGTCCACTGTTGTGGAACATGCTAATAAAATGAGCACAGTATTCACCTTTATGGAGCATCTTACAGTCTAGTGAGAGACATAAACATAAATTAAATAATCACATAAATGTGTAATTATAAACGGTAGTAAGTGCTACAACGGAGAAGATCAAGATGCTCTGGGAGCTCAAGATAAGGGAATGTCCTAGTCTGGGGTCCTGTGACATATGAGCTAGGAGCTGCAGATGACTAGGCACGTATGTGCTTTGTGGGGAAGGTGCAGAGTCTGTGCATTCGTTTCTAGCCAGAGGAAACAAGGTGTGCAAAATCTCTGAAGTGTTGAGGGATCTGTGCATTTAAGAGAGTAAAAGGAGACCAGTGTGGCTGAAATGTGAGGGAGATAGGAAGAGTGTGCACGGAGGAGGCTGGAGGGGTGAGCTGGGCCAGACGAAGGCTTGAGAGTCAGCTCTCGGGTATTTATCATCAGACCCATGCAGAGCATTAAAGGAGTCGAAGTAGGGCTGAGCCATGACCTGTTTTCTATTTTTAAATGTTTACTCTGGACACTTTGTGGATAATAGATTGGAAGGGAGGAAGCGGAAGCTGGGAAAATAGCAAGAAGTGTTTCGTGTTTGTCCAGGAAAAGAATGATAGCAGCTTGGACTAGGATGGTGGTAGTGGAGGAGATAGGAGAACACTTGTCTGGAGAGAGAATATTGGAGGCCACTGGCATCTGGACTGTGATTGCTCTGACATGCTCACCCAACCATCTGTTGTTAATTTGGCTTGATCTGCCTGTATGGTACCCACACCTGGGATTTCAGGAAGTATTTATTGACCAAAGAAATGTGAGTATGTTGGTCAAGCTGGATGGAGCAAGTGTCCAGGCTGTCTGATGACATATTTTTCATGGGAAATGAATCCATAGGCTTTGTGGCTTATCCGTCAATCTTTTATGAGCTTTGTTAACGTGAATCAGTATTGATAAACATGATCATTTTTGGCACCTTAGTGAGATAGACTTTTGGAGCCAGCAGAGGGAGGGACAGAACCTGGACAGTTGTGAGTTCCCCGAGGTAAATGTCCCCTGGTGGAGACTCTCTGAACTGCTCCCTTTCCTAAGCAACACCCTCTTTTTTGATGGATGCTTTTCCATTATCATTTTTAAGTAAATCTGTAATATCAATAGCTATATTCACCAATTGTTTCTATCTTTAGAACAGAGATTATTTCACCCAGTGGGGAAGGGTGCTACCACCTAAAAAAGAATTTCAGAGGGAACGTAGTTTGGAAAGGCATATTAAATGTAGAATGATTCAGAGTCAAGGAGAATCTTACCCTACATTGTTTCCCTATGCATCTATCTTTTTATTATTATGCCATGTTGATTTCTTTTGAAATAATAAAATATTTGTTTTTCAAATCTCCTTTTATCGATACATGTAATGATATTGTCTTAATGGTTTTATTTAGGAACTCAGTAAAGTTAGGCAGTTGAAATAATTCACTAAAGTTTAACGAAACCCTGTTGGTACTCTCAAGTCTGGAAGATATCAAACAATGATATAAAACATTATGTGTGCATTTGTGACCACTCACTAACAATATTTTCCTCATCTTTTGCAGGAGAAAATGGAAAAAACGGAGGTACTTTTAATGGAACAGAATAAACCACTGAACAGGTAACTACATTATCAGGGGTTCTGTACACATTAATTAGAGTTAATATTTGTGAAGTCCTTAGAAGGTTACCTGGCACGCAGTAAATAACTACATAAGTGTTTGCTACTATTAAGTTCCTTTAGCTGTACCTGAGCCTAAACTAAACCAGTCATACATCCAAAAACTACCCAACAAAAACAAACCATTTGCCCCTAAAGCAAGTGTGAACACATGGTCTCTGTGGGACCTGTTACAGTGGCCTGAGAAACTTAATTTCTTAATCTTTGAGCACTCTAAGTAGTTGAATACCCATTCACTTTTGGTTTTGAGCACTCAATTCGTGATGACCTTGTGTCAGATCAGTTTGTTTTTTGAAACAAAACAAGCTTCTTTACAGTTCTTGAGGAGCTTATCATTTGTGGAGATGGCTTACGTTTACAGGTAGCCACTGAAATGGCTTGTGGGTAGTTAGTAAAGATGGAGAGCATGGCATTAAGAACAGAACTCACATTTTCTGATGATGCCGAGATTACTTGGAGTAAGAAGTTTCAAACTATTGACCCTGCCCAGGCACTGCCTTCACATCACAAAACTGTCGGTGTTATTAAGACCTACTGACACATTCAGCAAACATTGATAAGGGGCCTATTACGTGCCTAGTGCTGTGCTTGGCCTTGAGATTGCAAAGTTGAACATGTCACCTTTCTCCTCACCCACCCTGTGCCGGTTCCTGCCTTCTTTACCTCGCTGTGGGGGAGACTGGGGTCTCCTGGCCAGAGTGATGCTCTAGATCCCACCTTCCCTCCCACCTTCAGCTCTTCTGTCTCCCCTGGCTCCACTCCCTCCACTCTTTATTCAGGGTGGGGAGAAAAACTCTGGGAGTGGAGGCCCCGCAGTCTGGTTTGGTAGTGTTAGACGTTTCTCTAGAAGGCTTGCTTTCCCTGGACTTCTGTGTCATAGTTCACATAGTTCATTTTAAATATTCTGTGGTTTTGTGTTTTGCCATGCTTCCCCTCTGGCATTTGGGGATATTATTATCTTTGGAAGTTACTTTTCTATTCAGAAGTGTGACATTATTAACTTGAGGGAGGCGGGCACTAGTGGTGTGCTCAATGTGTCAGGGGTTCTCATACCTTTTTTTTTTTTTTTAATTTTAATTTTCGGTACGCGGGCCTCTCACTGTTGCAGCCTCTCCTGTTGCGGAGCGCAGGCCCAGCGGCCATGGCTCATGGGCCCAGCCGCTCCGCGGCATGTGGGATCTTCCCGGACCAGGGCACAAACCCGTGTCCCCTGCATCGGCAGGCGGACTCTCAACCACTGCGCCACCAGGGAAGCCCTCTCATACCTTTTTATTGGAACCCACAGGAAGAAATACGTGTCACATTAGGACCCAGTGCACGCACTTGCACACGTGGATGTATGGTTTCCTGATACATCTTCACTATATGTGAGTGTGATAGAATTTTCTAGTCTATTGTATTCTCTATCACTTTTTCTTTTTCTCTTTTTTCTCTCTTCATTTAAACGTTCCTCATAACCTACCAAATGGGTTTCATAACCTACTAGTCAGTAGTGCTTTGACAGACTTGCTGTATTTTTGTGCTATGGTAGGGGCACCCGCTTTCTTGCCTTTCTGTCCACATTCTGTGGTAAGGTGTGTGTATCTTTTATCCCTAAACACCCCGCCCCACAACTTGCCTTAACTTAGTTCTTTATGTGTGAAACTCTCCCTCGTTTGTAATTTAGCTTATGTTTCTGTTTTGTCACATACCATTCACTCCTCAACTTTCTTTGTTTGAACTTTGACATTCCTCTCCTGACCAATAGACAAGAATTACTATTTCAAATGAAATAGATACCTCTGTGCTATTCGATCTTGCATATTAAATATAATTTTTAAAAAGTAACACCTGTATTTTTCATTAATTTCAGTGTTTACTAAACTTTCATAGTGTTCAGGAAAGCGTGTATATTGGAATGCATTGAAGTTACCCACTTTAATCACTTAATCTCCTTAAGCATTTTTAGGATTTCTGGCTCAGCATCTCATAAACTGAAATGCGTTCATGCTATATCACTCAGTCAGGGAGCTGATATGCAACGAGGGAAAAGAATTTCATGGTAAAACTTGATTCCTTACCTTCATGTGTTCTTTCTTAATGGGACTATATAAAATGATAGTTTAGTAAAGCACCCAACAAGCCAGGATCTATTCAAAACTTTTGGAAATGATAATTCACTCTTCCAAGATAGTTAAGAACTTCATTTTAAATGTTGTAGGTTTGCGGCTTGATTTGTTAGATGAGAGATACATTTGGTTCTAGTTTTAAGGCTAGTGCTGGAAAATCAAGAGGCTACAATCTATTGCTTAATCTGTTTTGAACCCTTATCACAATATCGTGGTGACTTCTGTGCAGTGCTAGCAAAATTCTCACTTATTTCAGAGACAAGTTTATTTATAAAGGAATCATAATTATATACATCTGAGATTACTCAGTATGTACAATAAATTTTAATGGTTATAATGTGCAGAATGGTTCTTTTAACCTAAGATAAACCAGTATTCACCTGTCCTTGAAGATTATTTCTAGGGTTTATAGGCAATAAATGAGACAGAATATCCCAGTTTGCTGAGTTAAAAGATCTCATTTGAGTAGTCATAGAAGTTTCTAAATATTTTGTTATTGAAGCCAAGCCAAAGTTCATTTGGTTCTCTGAGTATGTTCTGATTTCAGTCATGATTAATGAGGCCTTTCCATATAATTATAAATACAGCATATTTGCCAAAATTTAGCCAAATTATTATATTGTATTATTTTATATTATTATAATATTACTTAGCCACGTATTATAGGTGAACACATTCCTATACTTTACAATGATTTTAAATGCCATATAGCACAATTTGGATTGCTTTGTTTTGCCCTATCTAGGGTTTGAAAGTATTGTGAGAAGAGAATAAAGCAGACTTTGACAGCTAGTAGATGTTAAGGTATATTTACCAAAATCCTTTGACAAAAATCATTATCTAGGATTTCATTTTGATTTCCCTTTCTTCTTTTTTTTTTTTTTTTTTTTCTTTCTTTCTAAGGCTATTTTTTTTTTTTTTATGCGGTACGCGGGCCTCTCACTGTTGTGGCCTCTCCCGTTGCGGGGCACAGGCTCCGGACGCGCAGACTCAGCGGCCATGGCTCACGGGCCCAGCCGCTCTGCGGCATGTGGGATCTTCCCAGACCGGGGCACGAACCCGTGTCCCCTGCATCGGCAGGCAGACTCTCAACCACTGCGCCACCAGGGAAGCCCTCTATGGCAATTTTAAATGAATCATAAAGTATTTTTTCCATTAAATAAATAGAGCATGCAAACAATAAAATTTTCTGATGTTTTCTTCTTAGTCTTAATTAATTAAGGTACACTAACTTCTTCCTGGATGACTGTTCCTCAGGTATATTCTTCCTTCTTTTACTCACTAATTTCTTTGACGATTGATTGAATCGGTGCAGTACTCTACAGCCATGTGCATTTATATCATTTGGGCTAGGACACAATTAATGCATCATCTCTGAATGGAAGAGGACCTAGGAAGGTGCAGGTGATGCAGTGGTACCTTTCTGGCAGTCGTATCGTCTCCAGCCAGTTGAAGGCCAGTCCTAGGAAGATGCCAGAGGGGCTGGACTGGTAGGTAATCCAGAACCCTCTCTAAATTGGGGAAAAACAGAAGGGAATATGCATAGAGCTAATGGAAGATCCTATCTCAGAAGAACTGAGTAAGCAGCTCATATATAAATAAACCATGAGGGCAAATCCTTCCAGCCTCTCCCAAGATGGCAGTCAGTGCTCTGTAGTTCCCTCGTCACATCCCCATTGCCACCGAGACTGCGTCAACCTCGGTCTTGTGTTTACCATTAGAGGGGGTTATTTTCATTCCTTTCCATTCTCTGTCCTCTTGCCTTTTGAGACACCTACTACATGTTCTCTTACCTCCCCGATGATTTCTTCCAAGTAACCTTATAAGCGATCCTAAAACTTTGGCGTGAGCCCTGGGTCTTCCCTTTGCCCTGCTCCGTTCCTGACCAGTGAGCTCACAGCATTAGCACAGCATAGGCAGGGGCAGGTGCTAGAAGGTAGTGAAAGAGAGAGTTCAAATAAATACTTCAAAACTACTTCACTTGAATCCCTACTTTTTGAAAAAAATTAAGAAACCATAAAAGGCCTTTAACTAGGAAAAAACTTTTTGTTAATAATGAATTCTAGTCTGTTTCCTAGCCTGCTCTTGTTTAGTCCTAGTGCACAGTACATGCCGGGAAATCAGTAGAAAAATACCAGAATGTGTATTTGTTAGTCCCTTTAACCAGCAGCTTTGAGAGTATACAGAAGCAGGAGTTGATCCTTGCCCCCTGCCTGGCTCCGTTCGTAGGCATTTGTGCTGCCCCCCGCCCTGCCCTGCGCCCCCATTTCAGAAGGTAAACGACGTTACCATCGGACAAGGTTTTACTGGCTTCAGAGAATGGCACAGGTGAAAAGGGTATTATTGATGGTTCAAGGGGACAAATTATGGCAGAAATCTGAACAGTATTTGGGAACATAAACTACCGTGAGTTTGATAACCCCCAAACAAGAACAACATGTATTTTTTTAAAAGTATTTATTTCATACTTGTCCAGTTTTTTGGGCCGTTTTCCTTTATTCATTTTCTGTGAGGGGAAACTGAAGTGAAAATGGAAATTATTTTTATCCCCTTTATTAAGGCACCTAGATTGATTGTGAAAAGCATGAGAAATCACGTCAGGTAGCCAAGCACTTGTTTTAAAAGCATGAATAAAAGAAAAAGAAGACAGTAAACAACAAGATATGATATAGTGTGTTATGGGTTGCTAGTTTTGAACTTCAGTCCTTCATAGCACTAGAGCCTAAGTATTTATGTTGTCAAGAAATAAAGTAAGTGTGGACTTCCCTGGCGGTCCAGTGGTTAAGACGCTGTGCTCCTAGTGTAGGGGGCACCGGTTCAGTCCCTGGACGGGGAACTGAGATCCCACATGCCATATGGTGTGGCCAAATAAAAAAATAACAACAAAAATAAAGTAAGTGAAATGCTAGGTTCATTCTGAGTGCTGAAGGCGTGCAGCTGATATTGTTGACACATACAGAGATGCTCAGTGGTGCTCTCAGGACATTGTTTTAGTCGTGTTTCCTATAGTTCAGGATGGGTTTGTTTTGATCTATCCTATTTTTTTGTGATAATTTGTATGGCAAAGAAAACAGGTTAATAGCCTTTATTATTTCCTACGTGCTAAGCATTGGGTGATGAGTGTGAGGGGAGATACTGCCACCATCCCAGTTTTACAGAATGTGTTTGATGACAGAAGGTTCTAGTCAGTTCCCAGCAGAGACCATAGTCTCATCAGAACCAAATGGTAGCTGGCTTTAAGTAATGTTGCAGCAATATTTAAAGGCTTAAAAAGCTTCTTTACATTGTTGATTAGCTGTGATAGCCACACAAGGAAAATACTCATTAAAAGAGGGGGTTTTCACAGAGTAAAAAAGTAACTCAGATTTTCCTAAGTTTGTAGCATTACTTTCATATTCTTGAGGTTAAAGATTTTTAAGTTAATATTTGCAATTTACAATCTATTGTTTAGTCCTCAGGGATAGAATAGTGTAATATAAGAAAATTAAAAGTAATATTCCCTTTTTAAATGTATATAATCAACATGTTTCATGTGTTTCCTGAATATTTGCTATTTTCAATTGTACATGATACATCTTGTGAATTCAGTAGGAAATGGACCTTTTAGGCAGACAGATTCTGAAGGATTTCCATATTGGGGGTATGTTATGTCCACGTCAATAATTGGAAGAAAATAAATCCAATACCTCTGATTGAAGAGGCAAATAAATATATATGTAAAATCAATTTTCAGTTTACCACCTTAATGGAAGGGAACATTAGCATGGCTAATGAAAAGTTTTCAGCAGCCAACTCAGCCAGCTTTTTTTGTGTAACAAGGAAATAAAGGCTTACTTCTCCTTAAAAAAAAAAAAAAAGTTTTCTTTTCACAGTAACTTCTTGTTTAGTTTTGCTTTGGGTTCTTGGCTTTCTGGAACGCACAGCAGACAGCAGTGGATTTGGAAGTGGCTCAACATATATCTGTAAAATAGAGGAATATCCCTATAATCTAACATAAGTTGTAAATATTGTGAAAAGTTTAAATTAATACACAATTAAATTATGGATTTTATTACATTTCCATTGTAGATTCAAATTCATTTGCCTATTCTTAAAACTCTAAATGTCCAGGGTAAAACAGGTTAATTAACACTTGAATCTATCTTAACAAGCCCTCCTGTCTCCCATCCCCCACTATTCCTATCTTTTTAAAGGTGAAATTAGTATAGAATGAAGATCAAAGATATTTGAAGGGGAGAATAAGTCACAGAATAATTCAAATGTAACCATTTGAATTTGGAATAGGAAGGAAGGCTAGAAGTCATTTAACCTTTTCAATTTACAGACAAGGAAACTGAGTTTCTGAGAGCTGATAGGGCTGCACAAAGCCACAGAATTATTAAAGGGCAGAACTAATACTGACAGGTAGATAGCACTTCTTCTACCGGGACTTTTAATGATTTTTTTCAGCTTTATTGAGGTATAATTGCCAGATGATATTATAAAATGTTTAAAATGTACAACATCATGATTGATGAACATATACCTTGTGAAAGGATCCCCTTCACTTGAATAATTTTCAGAAATTAATAGTAAACCGCAGTCTTTTTTGTCTTTGGTTTTTGTATTTTAACACACTACTTGGAAAGTGTGTATCTTAGGAAAAGGTAGTGGAAAGCAAAGCCCACTCATACCGTGGGTACTGTTTTTTCCACTCTGCTCGATTGGGGGCAGCCTGATGGGTACAGATAGGAAAGGAAGAGAGGGGCCTAATCGTCACTTCAATGACAATGAAGGTTTTATGCGATAATTTTTAAACCTGGAACCACCTGCTTTTCTAGAAATAGTTGCTCCCTGAGAAGTTCCATGTCTTTCTCAGCTACTTGTGCCCCTGTCCAACCCAGAAAACACCACCCCCTAATTCCTGCATTCTAGGGAGGTCTCTGGCAGATCCCCTCCTGTTGAGAATATTATTACCTGTATGATTTTTTACCGGTAGAAAGGCAGGTTTAGTGTTGTCAGTTAACTTACTGTGTTAGTGCGCTGAACTTGCTGAGACTACAGATTTATGTTGGACTTCTTTCCCCCTACCCCGTAAATAATTTTGCTTCCCAGTTTAGAAAAGTCGAATTCTTAGAACCAGGTACTACTATCATTTGCATGGGACCAAATGAATGCTCTTGGTTCCAAGTACAGTTAATGAGACAGGGTAAATGGGGCAGGAAAATGAGCATCATCACCAAAAAAAAAAAAAAAAAAAAAAAATCCCCATGTGTAACACCACTAGTCAAAAGTGTCATGTTTGTAGAGTGCAGACCTTACCACTCTTTTATCCAAAAGTGTATCTTTCTTAGAAGCTGACTGACTAGATTGGTATATACTTGACTCATCCTTTTTATTTAAACTACAGCAAATGTACCCTCTGACCCATGTGAAAAGTATTGGTTTTAGACACAATACCTGGTAGAAGTAAACAGTTTAATCCGACCTGGAAAAGAAGTAACCTAAATATACCTAAAATTAACCTAAAAATTGTGATAGTGGTAAATAGTAAAATCATATTTCCAGCTTCTAGTATTACATTGACACTGGCATATACACAGTCATTATTCAGTTAGAAATTTTATTTTGACAGCACTCTACCTCATATGTGTTTTTCAAAAGGGTGTTAAGCCACTGCCTTACTTTTGACAGACTCCTTAGAGAATGTCTATGTAGCAAAGTGTGGTGAATCGTCACAGTACACTGAAGCCTCAGAGTTTGTCTTAGTTATCTGAGTATTTCACTGCATTTTGAAAGAACCCTGAATTATTCTAATAATTTAATCCTCCACATCACAATGTACAGTGCTTCATTATGCATTACTTTTTTTATAACTTCTTTACGTTTGAAAGATAATGATGTTTGTTTTGTCACAAGATGCTTTCATGAGAGGTTTCAAATTGTGTGGCCAGGTGTAGTTGTCAGACAGAGACCTAAATGTTGTCTCGCTTTTGTTCCAGAATTCATTTGCACTGGCTGTTTTAATTCAGATTAAATACGAGGAGGAATAGTACTGCCTTCTCCTGTCAACATGGAAGCGTATAGCGTTTACTCAGCATTTAAACGGTGCTGTTTTGGGTTCTGAGGTAGCTGAGGAAGGGTAACCATGCTACCAGGAATTATGTTGATTTTTACTTATTTTATTATCTGTTTAGGCCCTACCTAGAGGGCTTAGTATATAACCGGAAGATGAGGGTGGGTAGACGGGAGGAAAAGAAATCTTTAGTACATAATCCTTTCATATTTTTCTGAAACACGATGGTTCACTTGCCACAGTGTGTATTACACCTGCAGTTTCTTTGGATCTTATTTGAAAACCAGTGAGGGGAGTAACACAAGTGGATGCAAAGAAAGAGGTACCCCCACGAGCTCTGTATCACCCAGACTGGCAGTGCTCACTGCAGCTACAGGATTCACTGGTTCGTGGAGATAAGACATGGAAGATGTGTCAGAAATGTTTGGCTAACAGAAAAGTTTAAGTGCCAGCACCTGAGAATGAATTCATTTTAGCTTTTAAATAAATGGGAGTTAGATTCATTACAGAAACGTAGGGACCTACTCATTCGCATTCTTACATGTTTTCTAGGGAAGGAAGAAAGGATGGAGTTTGAACTGATTTGCCAGGAATCATGTTCCGAATGGATCCAGGATATTGAAGTGTAAAAGAGGTGAGCTGCCTGCCTGTGGCCTAGACTGTGGCTTGTACTTTAATAGCAGGAGAAATGAGGACAGACAGCAAGGCCTGGGCTGTAGTGTTAACGGCATAAGTTTGCCCCTGGGCTCCCGTTTCCCCAGTGCCACAGTCGGACTCTCAATTATGGGTGATTGTGCTCTTAACTGTTAGGGATTCTGTTCATTAAGAGTGAGGAGTCTGGATCCAGACTTCTTGGGCTCAGATACTGGCTTCGCCTCTTAGGCAACTGACTTAATTTCCCAGATTCTTCATTTGTAAAAAAAAAAAAAAACAGGGATAATATTAGTATTTACCTTTCTGGGGTTGTTAAGAGGATCAGATGAGTTAATGATACGTAAAGTGCTTAGAACACTATCGGGCACACAATAAGCGCTGGGTATGTGTTAGCTGTTGTTACAATATGTGACCCTATTTAATTTTTACAATTTCATCCTCTCTCCATAACCCTTATGTAGGGAGAGTAGACACTTAACTGGGTGAATGAGTGAGTAATGACTTGCCTGGTATCTTTAGAATTATTGATTGGTAACGTAAATGCATTTTGTAGACTAACTTGGTTAGTTTTCAACATAAGGCCGTGTAGGCACCGCACTGATTAAATTACATCCAAGCATGATCCTCCCACCTCATCTCAACCATGGTGCTTTATCTTCTTTCTAATAAACCATTTTCTTTCCTGGAACTCACGAAAAGGATTTGTTTTACATCATGAAGAAGTACACACAACACACGTACATGAAGCAGTTAACTTCATGAAACAATAGTTACACTAAGTTGAGTGAGCTCTTGTTTTCTGTTTTATTCTCTTGTTTCATTTTTGTAAAAGTGCTGCTTGCAATGCATTGAAATTATTTCACAACCCACTAATGAATTACCCTACAGTTTGAAGGACACTGCATTAAACCTGTTTGACTCTTGTCTAGAACCAAAGTGGGGATGCCTTTGATTATAACCAATACTCCCTCCCTTTTCATTCTCTTTCCTAACTTCCCCTGAGAGTGGAGCTGGGATTCACCAGCTTTCAACAACCCCCCCCCCCCCCCCCATATGTTTACATGCCACCAACCTGTTTAGCAAGGGCAAAGTTTGTATTGTCATTTAAAAGGACTTCAAGCATTACTGTATTTCAGATTCACTTCCAGCACATTTGTAATATTAAAAATACATAGAGCTCATATCACTATAAGATAGGATCCAATAATCATTTTCAGGAAGGTGTTTAAGGTTAGGTATGACAAGAGTAACAGATTTTTCAGATTGTGATACCTAACTTCTCTGCCCCACCCCTCCCCAGTTAAATAAGGCATTAAGAGCATCACGCAGAAAAGTAACTTTATTGGTAGAACAGAGAGCTCTTGAGAGCTGTTGGCGTCCTGAGCTGTCCGTAGTCTCCAGTGTGTTCGGCCAGCACTGATGGTTGGTTACTTACTGTTTAGAGCTGCTCATGCCCTGTGACCATGAAGCTGAACAGACGCCACTGCCCCTGCTGAGCCCTGATTCTCTGTTCTCACCAACTGAGCCACCAGCCAGACCAAACAACTGTTGATACTTCTTTGAAAGATTGACAGCCAGATTCGGACCAAGGTTACCACACAAGGCCTTACACGTGACCAACTGCACGTTGCCTTTGGTCAGCCTCCCACACCCCTGCTCCACACAGCAGCCAAGCTGTCCTGGCTCAGGTGCTGTGTCTAATCCAGCACCTTTTCCATCGAACTTGGTGAAAGTCTGAATATTACATTCTCTTCTTTTCCTGCCCATCCCCCTTTAGGTCGTCGTCTTTGTTATTAAATCCATACATCTTTATCATATTTCAAGTAAATCTCTAAGATTTTTTTCTTTCTTCCCTCTGTTTGATTTTGGAGAGCCCCCAGTGGTGCTAGTCATACCTGATACGTCAGGAGTAGGGATATAATCATTATCAAGAGGAAAGAGCATAGTATATTTGGAGGTAGAGTAAAGCATAATAGTCAGTGTCATTAACTTTCAGATCTCTTAAGTGTCTTAGTCTGGTTCATCCTCTTCTGATTATACCTTCTTACACACTTGCATAGAGAAATAAAACATCATTCTTAGTTTATTTTATTCCTCATATAATTGTTAGTATTGCAGCACAGTTGCAGTATACATCTTATTTCAGATGTGTGTGTGTGTGTATATATATGTGTATACGTATATTTATATAGTATTGTATTACAGATACATTATGAGTGAAATAAGTTTCTGTGGAATGACCTCTGGGTACTAACTTTCATTAGCAGCATCAATCCTAAGGGAAAAGTGGCACCAGTTCTAACCCACCAACGTTAAGTACATTTTGGGTATGTAACCAGGTCTTACTTAATGTCTTTATTTCTCTTAGCCATGCTTCTGTTCATGGAAAAAGGTTGCCTATCTTAAAATCACCTAAGTACTACTAGAGTAGTATGAGTAGAGTAACTTCCATAATTATTTTCAATAACAACTTAAAATGGAAATCGTAGAAAAATTTAGAGTATTCTGAAAATAGGAATATGTTTAAGCATGGATTTTGAAATGACAAATGACTTTTATCACTTCTGTGTATGTAAGTGTTTATGACACTCTCTTGTACATAAAAGTTTACTACTTTCAAACACTACGTTTATTCTGAGGGGCAGTTGAATGAAGAACACTGGGGCCTTTCCCCAGTTCAAGTTGGTGGTCCCAGGTGACTCAGGACAGCCCCTTCACTTTGGCCTCTTTCTCACATGTACACTTGAAATGTGATGGCTTTGGCTGATGAAACACATTATCTTTTTGAAGACTTGGAAACAGCAGTCAGAAAATGTTTAAAAAGAAAAGGCTAGTACACTTTCCTATTAGTAGAATTTTTAAAGTTTTGGGTCTTCATGAAGGCATTTCAATCTTTGTTCTCTCTGCCGACCTGGTATTATACCTTTCAAAATAACGGTTACCAAACAACTCTTCAAATTCATTATTCATTACTAATCTCGGGGTAATATTTTTCTTTTGCTTGAGTTTTAGTATATAGTCTGAAACTTACTGTACTGTAGGTAGCAAGCTAAAAGCCACTGGTGAAAGTGAAATCATGGCAAGGGGTCTTGTACATCATGAATATGTTCTCATTCATTGAAGATGCATTATCTTGACACAATTTTGTGTTTATAAAATGACCTTGAACTTGCAGATATGCTAAGAGTATTGTTGACAAAGAGATACCGGTAGAGATTGTAATCTCTCTGTTTGGGTCCACACAAGCCAAATACGCAACAGAATTCCTAAGCTTAATGTAGTGAATAAGCAGCATTTGGACTTAGGGCTTTTAACAATTTTGATATATGCCCAACTTTGAGACATAAAGGCATCCATAGAACAAAATAATAAAGTATACATTTTTAAAAATCATCGAGGTCTGAGAAAAGATAAAACAGAGCCCTTGGGGTTTGGCATTGTTGCCACGGTAGCCACGCTGAGGGGTGAGATGAGTCAGCAGGCCCAGATCAGCAGGGCTTTGCATCCTCTAGCCCACCACATCAACCGAGGATGCTCTGCTTTCATCTGGTGCCTCTATTGGGCTTTCACCTAAGATTTCATTTGGGGGAGGGCTTCCAGTGCTAATGTACAGTTTGAGAACCGGTGCTCTGACAGATGCAGGTTTTACCTATTAGGCAAAATAGTTGGAACGCCAAATACACTAGACCAACTCACGGTAAAATTAAAGATAGCAAGTCGGCTTCCTTATAGCCCTGTCTGTGGTTAGGATGGCAGAGTGTGTAGTCATCCTGAGACGCAGCGGGGGGCACTTGGAAAAGCTTGTTCGTAAGCACACTGTTTAAGTTGGGCTCCCCTCATCCAGAAAGTTTCCTTAGAAACGTTATGCACGTTGGAGGAACAGGTAAACCCTTTTTATTTAGTGAAACATAATTGTTATACTCGCTGGTGATGTTCAAATCACATTTCTCTATGCACGTTGTAATGATGGTGCTTCCCCACCGCCACCGCCACCCTGCCGCCCGGCACTTTGGACTGAAGTGAACTGACTGCCTAAAGTGGAGCACAGCTTGATGGAAAAGGACTATGAGTTTTCTGCAAGTTCACACAGTCTTGTGGTGGATAAAGAAGGAACCGAGAACAAGACATATGGACAGACGATATCATTTTAAGTGCATTTCTGACAATGTTGCTCAGTTTCCTTTTTAAAAATCCTTTATGTTCAGAGGGTAATGGGGGTGGAGGTGGGCATACAGGGCCAACGTGAAGTCTGACGTAGAGAATGCGTTGCCGGTGGGTCCCCTTGCGAAGCAGGCTTTTTTGTTTTTGTTTCGGTGAGACTTCTGTGGCAAGGAAAACGGTCTGTAACGTTCTTGATGTGGTGCCTGGAAAATCGTGAGCAGTCAGTAAACGTTAGTGTCCTCTCTCCTCATTTTCCTCCTCTTGTTTTCAGCAGCGTGTTTTATTCTGGTAACATCTTTTCATGTAACGTTCACCTTCAACATCAAGTACTGTGTTCTTCAGCTGCCACAGCTTGAGCTTTTGTCTCTCAGGTAGAGAGGTGGTGGGGAGGAGAGGCCAGGTGAACCCAGGCAGGCTCTCCTCTCCCCCGGAGTGAAAGCCTCAGGACTGAGGTGGCTTTAGCGCCCTTATCGCTCCTGATTTCAGCGGGAGTCAAAGACAAAATAACTGAATGAAAGGGAAGATGGCAGCAGCTGTAATCAACTGTTCAGTTCCACTGACAGGAAAAAATCATCTTCCAACTTTAAAGGATTTAAAAATAACCTGGAATGCTTCTTAACATGCAGATCCCTGGGCTCTACCCCAGAGTTCTGAGTCAACTTTAGGTCATTCTGATGCACGTGGTCCAAGAGCTGCGTGTTGAAAACCCCTAATTCTAAGATCAGTTACACCACTGCTCCATTCTTCGTTGATCATCAGTGTAGCATAAAGACTAAATTTCTTTTGAGAATTTTTACCACTTCTTGGTAATTCTGAGCCCCAAAACCATGGCTTAGAATTCTTGGCTTAAAAATATGTGGACCGTGCCTATACTTACGTGTAACTCTTAGGCAGCTGCATAACACAGAAAACTTTGGCAGTGGCATGAGATTTATTTTTAAATTGCAGCGTCGACATAATTCTTTCTTCATCGACTTTGCCTGATGAGGGAGTCCTATCTCACTGTGGTTTGTTCTCCCGGTGGTTTCCGTAGGGTTCGGGAGAATGCTACAGAAAAAAACGAACCCTGTCTAGTTTTGACTCACTCAGACGTGGTGTGTCTTTCGTCTTTCTGAGTTGGGATATGAGAGGCATGCCCCAAAGGTGGCAAATCAGACTTCCACACTCGTTGCCTTCACTTAGCCAATAGCTTGCTCAGAACGTGTATATTACGATGTGCAGATTCACTAATCGGCAATTTCGGACTCCAGCAGGAAACAGCCTTGAGTCTTGGGAGACTTCTGGGCTTTGCGCTTGGCACTGACTCCTCCACAGAAGCAAGGGGTGCATCTGGCTGTTAGAAGAATTAATGGGCATCCAGGTAAGGGTAGATTGGAGAAATCGTTCCTTGTTTTCCTTTGGGTGGATTTGAGATTTTAGAAAAATTAGTCCTCTGAGAAGAGCTCAGAACTGTTTGTCTTAAGTTTTTCCCTCTGAGTTGCTTTTTGGGATTACCCTGTATGTCATCATTCCCTTTGATGTGAAATCCACCCTCTTCAAAATGTAGTTTCATTTTCAGATCTTTTAAGCATAGGATTCCATTTCTCTTTCTGTGCATGAAATTTTTAAATAATAATTAATATTAAAATAAAATAACTCTAGTTGCTAAGATGCTAACGTAGGTTACTAGTTCGTAACTTAAGTCTCATGTTTTTTTAGGGAGTATGCTTTAAAAGTTGGGCGGGGAAAATCGGTGTTTGCATATGATTTATGAAACAATGATGCTACAAATGTGTCAGACTTTTCCCTATGTTAAAGGCCAAATTTTGAGGCATACTGCTTAATCTGTTCTGAGGAAGGAGCCGTGAGACCTCTCCCCCTGCCACTCCCCCATGCTTACTCCTGGTGGGACCAGCTCCAGTTCTCTCCTCACGCAGGGGGTTCCAACTGTGGATATTCAGTGCAGTGGCATTTTTCTTGAAGAAGTGACTAAGCCTTCTTAGATGAATTTTCTCTTTGAGAGGTGGTAGAATTGCATCAGAAAGGCATTTACAGTAAATGGCTCCCTCCCCCCTTCCTGTAATGACCACATATGAAAGAATGCATTAATTCTTGTTTTGAGGAAATGAGAGTGGTAGAGTTCTATGGAAAACTCCCTGTTCATCATTAATTAACTAGATTTGAAAGTTAAAAATTGTAAAGCCAGAATCACTTCGTGCTATCTAAATAAATGTCACAGAGGTAACAGCTTTTCACTCCATATTCTATATGAAGTAACTAGTTATCTTGAATTCAAAAAGAGGAAATAGTGTTGAGTATGGCTATAGTTAATGGCATAAACCTAAACGAATTTCTTCATAGTCATTTTCCTTATTAAATTAATATTTTTCTTAGGTATGTTACTGATTTTGTTCTTTAGGATTCGATTCTCTGTGGTAGAATATGAGGGCTGGAAGGAAAACTCCCATAGGTTATCAGCCAGGGGTTCTCATGGCAACAGTGCTGCCCCCTAGAGGACATAGTATAAATTTGGTACGTTGTTTGGTTCTGCAGTGAAGGGCCTTGAATCAGAGATTTTAAATGTCCCACAGTGGAAAAGACAGAAAGAACTGCCCTGTGTCCCACATGAGTTTCAACTATCCTGTCGGATATTCATGCAGTGAAAATTAGTTTATAATTATCCGATCTTAGACCTAAATTCATTTTACATAAAAGCACAAGATAACCTTGGCATACTTTAAATACACACAGGATATACTCATTTTCATTCACCTGTACCTCTCCTCTTTTGTTTTCCTGTACTTTTAATATGGAAAGCTTCTGATCTGACTTCTGTTAATCCAGGTATTCTTTATAAGTAAGTGATAAGCATCTACTTCATTACATAGTTAATGGGACCTGAAAGTTATGTACATATTGAAATATGTCATGTTTTTATTATAAATTGTTTTGCTTTTAGGCTCTCCTTTACGTTACATTTAAGGTATTATATTGATGTTTTAAAAATATGTGTATACCAGGTAATGTTTACCAATGAATTTCATTTTAGAATAGCAAATATAAATAGGGCATTACAGAATTTTTTGGTTATAAAAAGAAAGCTTTGGGACTAGTGGGGTTTTGAACCAGTGATTCAGTTCCTCTCTGTAGTTCCAGGAAGGACAGTATGCAGATCACCCAGATGGGAGGGATGTTTATCTTCTATGTGAAGATCTCCAGGGAAGATTTCACATGTACTACATTAATATGTTTTAGTATCTTGAGGTCTTCACGTTAAGCTAGTTCTTATTAATACTTTCCAGGAGTCTTTATTAGGTCCCTCTAAAAACACCACCTTTGGTTTCTCCCTTCCTGTAGGAAAGGACAGACAAGTATGGAGAGAAGCTTACAGGTCATCTTGCAAACGAGCAGAGGACTTAAAAACAGACTCAGATTTTTTTGAACAAGGGGGCTTTGTGTCACTGTCTTCTTCCCAGGAACATGTTCTGCATGTGCCATTTTAGACTTCTGACTGTGTGCTGTAAATATAGTGCATCTTAGGTAAGGTATGGTCTATGACACAGGATTATATCGTCAGAGTCACAGCTGTGAGGTCAGCGTACCCAGGCACATGCATGCAGCGCTCACTGATACTTCTTGTTTGGGGCCACATTTTTAATTCTGTAGACCTTTTTCTTGGATTGCTATTTCTTGTGCATTTTTTGGTGGTTGTTATTCTTATGTGGATGTAATTATCGCTTCTCAAATTTTTTTAGGGACACTAATAAAAGTTGTTTTGAGGGTTCTTGACGAAATATCTTCACTCTTTTGAATTTTCTGTTTCTTCCAGGGGCTTTTTGTTGTGTATCTTGGAATTCCACTTTCACATGGCAGGCTTTCTTTAATTGTATGTTTATGCTTAACTCTTCACTCGTATAGAGATGAGGTGGCCTTAAGGCTGCCAGGGCTCCTTACGTTGGGTGCATCTTGCGTCCCTCTGGTGGCACAGAGCCAGCCCTCGTGTGGAGAGTGACTCAGTATCAGTGAAGAGGGCTTGACTTTGGGGTTTTCAGAACCACACTGGCTGTTTAGTTCTCACTAGACATTGTGTTTAATTTCTTTTGAGACTCATTTCCCTTTTTTAATTTTTAGTGTTTGCCTGGGTGGGGGGCTATAAGGTTTGTTGTTTCTCATAAAGATAGGAATTAGGCACGGAAGTAACAGTTGTTGATCCTTAGACTTTTCAGTTAATCTTCTCCTTTCTACCCTTTTTGTCATCTCTGGCCCATACGGTCCTTGCTTTTTCTGAGTCTAGAGCCGCTTTGAGGTTTCACTGGGTTATTGCCTTAGCAGCAGCAGGCGTCTCAGAGAACCTCTGGGGCTGTGAGCTGCCTCTGCTCAGCTTCATCCGTCAGGACTTCATCATTTTATGGCTTCCAGATGGTGGTTGAAATCTCTCAGGCCCATGATAGTCTTTTAACTGTGGTGGGTGTGTATACTTTTTTTTTGTAACTGTAATGGGATCTTTCATGTGCCCTGACCACCATTTTGAAACGGTAACTTAGTTCGGGCTTCTGGAACGAGGTACCATAGACTGGGTGGCTTATAAACAACGGAAATTTATTCCTCACAGTTCGGGAGGCTGGTGTATAGAAAGCTGTCTTCTCGTTGTGTCCTCACATAGTAGAAGGGGCAGGAGAGCTCTCTGGGGTCTCTTTTATAAGAGCGCCGATCCCATTCATGAAGGCTTCACCTTCGTGACTTAATCACCTCACCAGAGCCCCACCTCCTAAAGGCATCATATTAAGATTTCAACATGTGAATTTGGGGGGAAAACAAACATTCAGTCCATAACAAATGAGAAGTCCTTTCATTTGTTGATTTGTCAGAAGTACATCTGAAGAATTAAGTCAGAAATGCATTTAGCCAGGAAAACGTTTAAATGAGGGCGTGATGACTGCAGTGGGTATTGGGGTTTGGAAAAACTAACCCTCAAAATAACTTGGCTGGGAGGGATAAATTGGGAGATTGGAATTGACATACATACACTACTATATGTAAAATAGATAACTAATAAGGACCTACTGTGTAGCACAGGGAACTCTATTCAATACTCTGTAATGACCTACATGGGAGAAGAATCTAAAAAAGAGTGGATATATTATATGTGTAACTGATTCACTTTGCTGTACAGCAGAAACTAACGCAGCATTGCAAATCAACTGTACTCCAATAAAAATTTTTAAAAAGTAACTTGGCTGGGAAGAAACAGTGAGCTGACATTATTACACAAAGACATGCTTTCCAGCTCTGGAGGCTACAGTCATTCCTCACAGAACACCCCAAGACACTCTTCTAGCTTTATTGCTAGAAGAAACGATGCATCTTGTGAAACATGCAACTTAGTCATTAAAAAAAAAAATATATATATATATAGAAGTAGTGGTAGTTGTTCCTGATCTTTAATACAAGTATAAATATGCATATGCTTACTTTTTAATGCTTGTCTGCCCTTAGACATAGGAATTTTGGAAAGAATCTCCTGTTCCTTCATTCCTATAACTTTTATTCCTTAGCAGATAGACCCTCATACTTCTCCCTCTTCTTGTAAGAAGCATCTCATATTCTCCCTTTCCATTTCCTTTGTGGAAAAAAGCTCCAAATTCTTATTGATCGCCCCTTTCTCGTATTTGTCCCATAGTTCCTGAAAATGCCTAGTAGATACCATGAAGATGGGAAAAATCAGATATTAACTAATTAGTGCTTTAACTTCTCTCACACAAGGGGTATCCATTTGTATCTCAGAAGAAACTCTGAACTGATGTTTCCAGTCTTACCGTTCCCTCATTTTACTCGGAAAAAGCAGCTGTTTCCCTGTGACGAATCCCTGGAGATCTTCCCCAGAGGTCCCCAGAGTTAGGGCCAGTTGCTCCCATGTGATTGAACCTAACACAGAATCTTCTCGCTCTATCCTGATCTCTAGTACAATACTGGAAGCCCCAAATCTTTCTTGAGAATTTGCAAAGTAGTACTGTTGCATATTAATTATCCTTTGTGTAACGGCTTAGACGTAATTGAGGATAGTAAAGATCCTCTGGTATCTGACCTCTGTATTCTGTAAGTTGTTTACCAGTTTAGAGCCTCTGGACTGTTCTAGATCAAAGAGCAGGCCCTGTGAGGCCATGCCCTAGAAACAGATGTGGAGAGTGCTGAAATGTCCTGAGCTCCGAGGATGCAAGCTCCCAGAACGCGCTTGTAATTTATTTCTGGTATTGGCCAGAACAAACATCATCAGCTTGTTCCACGTGCCCTTCTGTCCATATCCACTTGGAATGTGTTGAGTGCGGCTTGTCAGTAGTCTACTGAAAAATGATGGGCCTAAAAGGACACTATGACTGAGAATTTAGAGCACCGTCACACTGGTTCTGGGACCTGTCATATCAGTTGACTGCTACGTTGGATGAGAGAAAAATCAGCAAGTTTTATCTTTTCCTCTGGAGGAGATACCTTGTATGGATGGTCCCAAAGAAATGAGATGACCACGGTGCAATGCTGGTGGCGTTAAGTACACTCACGTAACCCAATGCTGGTTAACACATGGAACATTTCTTCACCTAGGTTTTCTCATGCCCCTTCCAATCAGCCTCCACCCCCACTGGCAAACACTTTCTGATTTATATCACTGTTTTTTCCTGTTCTTGAACTTCATCTAAATGGGATCACAGAGCATGCACTTTTTCGTGTCTGGCTTCCTTCACACAAAAGTTTCATGTTGTTGTGTGTACCCTAGTTCATTCTTCCTTTATTGCTGGGTAGTGTTCTGTTGTATGAATGGACCCAATTCTTTGATCCATTCTCCTAGTGATGGACATTTGGATTGTTTTCACCTTTTTGGCTGTTATGAACATTAAGCCACTATGAACAAGTCCTCTCTCTCTCTGTCTCATTCCTTTTTGGATTTAGGCTTAGTTGATGGCCCAGACAGTAGATCTGTGTTTACGTTTATAAGAAACTTCCAAACAATTTTCCAAATAATTATACCATTTTATACTCCAACCAGCAGTGGATGAGTGTTCCAGATGCTCCAATTCGTTCTTAACAATTGTTTATTGTCGGTTTTTCTAATTTTAGCCATTCTCCTGGATGGCAAGTGGTATCTCTTTGTGACTTTTCATGTGCATTTCCTTGATGACTAACATGTTCTTATTGGCCACTTGTATACCTTCATTCAATCTTTTACCCATTTTTATTTTTCTTGTGGCCATTTTAAAATTGGATGATGGGGACTTCCCTGGTGGCGCAGTGGTTAAGAATCCGCCTGCCAATGCAGGGGACACGGGTTCGAGCCCTGGTCCTGGAAGATCCCACATGCCACAGAGCAGCTAAGCCCGTGCACCACAACTACTGAGCCTGTGCTCTGGAGCCCACGTGCCACAACTACTGAAGCCCGCGCGCCTAGAGCCCTTGCTCCACAGCAAGAGAAGCCACCGCAGTGAGAAGCCCGTGCACTGCAATGAAGAGTAGCCCACGCGCAGCAACGAAGACCCAACACAGCCAATAAATAAATAAATAAATTTCTAAAAATTGGATGATGATGATGATGATGATTGCATGGCATGCAGGATCCTAGTTCCCCAACCAGGGAATCGAACTCGTGCCCCCTGCAGTGGGAGCTCAGAATCTTAACCACTGGACCCCCAGGGAAGTCCTTATTATTATTGATAGGAAGGAGGTTTTTTTTCCTATGTATACTCTGAATAAAATTATTTTGTCAGAAACTTGTAATGCAGATATAGTCTCCCAGTCTGTATCATTTTCTTAAAAATGTCTTTTGATGAGCAGAAGGTTTTAATTTTGAAGTAACTTAATTAATCAAATTTCCTCATATATTATCAGTACTTTTTGTTTCCTAAGTAATCTGCCTCTTCAAGATTGTAAAGATATCCTTCTGTGTTTTCCTTTAGAAGCCTTATAGTTTTAGCTTTTGTACTCTGGTCTATGATCCATCTCAGATTAATTTTTGTGTATTGGGTAAGGTAGAGGTTAAGTAAGGCTCATTCTTTTGCATATGTTTCTTCAGTTGTTCCAGCATGATTTGTTGACAAGACTTCCTCATTGAATTGCTTTGGCACCTGTATTGATAATTGGTTATCCATATATGTGTGAGTCTATTTCAAAGGAACCCTGAAGAATGTTTGTGCAGACCACATGTGGCATGCACTTAAGTCTATGAACTAACAGTTCACACTGGTCAACCTTAATATAAGCCTCAAGTGACTGGCAGTCTTGAACTTACATCTCATGGAACATTTGCGTCAAAGGTCACTAACAGAAACTTTGCAGGGGCCATTTCGGGGGCCATTTTTTGTTTGCTTTATAAAGCTAACCCAGCTGAGGCCTCTAGAAGTTCCAGCATTCCCACACTGAAGGTCAGGTTCTTATCTGCGCAGAAGTATACCATCAAATCTGTGCGATCCAACCTGAGCCTGCAGGCAGCTTCAAAGAGAACAAAATATTTGAACTTCAGTTTTCTTATTTGAAAACTTGGATATGCGTGGATTCAAAATGACTGATTTTGGAACTCATTATAATTAAGTGTGGGTCAGACAAAAAAATAACGACTCTTAAGAAAATTCTTCATTAACGTAAAGAAACTTGTGACGAAAAAATTGTTTTGCTGGTTTGTGCATATCGTACACAAAAAGTAGATCTGCTGACTTTAAATAAGTCTTGTCTACGAGTAGACTCTCTGCTTGGAAAGGTTTTCATGAACAGTTTTATCTAGCGTTTTTACTTGAATATGGTTAAAAACCATCTTCTTTTCAGAGAGTCCTTGATTTGAAAACCGAAGGATGAATAGAGTAGGAAACACACCGCACTATTCCATTAGAGGGGTAGAATCAATGTTGCTTATCTCTTTTTGACACCCTGAATTTTCGAGTGTTAGAATTCGTGTTTTCATGGTATGGCAGCACAGGAAAGTGGTTGAGCGCAGGACTCTGACGCTGGACGGCCTGGGTTGGAACACCAGCTCTGCGGGTCCCCATCGGCGAAGGAGTCAGCCCCTCTGTGCTTCTCCCTAAAACCGGCAGAATCAGAGCGCCTTCCTCAAGTTCAAGGAAGGCAGGAGGCTCAGAGCTGTGCCTGAGTCATAGTGAGCACCATGGGGACTGTTGGCCGGTAGTAACATTATATTACTTTTATAATAAAGGTGCACAAGAAAAGGAAATCTTTTTAAAAAGAAGAAACTAAAAAGCAAAAGTACATTACTTTCCTAGGGTCCAGATATCTCACTATTTGTAGCACACTCCCCAGTCGATTGAACTGGTCAGGTTTTACTGTTCATTTCAGTTCTCCCCCGCAAAGGATGCTGAATGAAAGGTTTTTCTTTTGAGCTTCTTGGGAGGTGTACGCCCTGGAAATACAAGAGGTGCTTCATACTAATTACTAGAATTCCTTTTGTTGCTACAAAGAGACTTTACAGGGAAAGATATTCTTTGAGTCCGCATCTTCCCCTCCTCCTGCTTGGCTCTGAGCTCAAGTAAAACACACAGTTGCTCACTTGAAATACCACCTCCCCTAGCCTGTGTTTGGACTTGTACCGCTGTGCTCAGCTCCTGGCCCCTGTTTTTGCTTTCTCTAGCAATTTCCTGGCCAGAGCAAGAACTAGAGCCGAGTCTGGGAGAAGCGACTGTGACAGGACTGTTTTCCCACCCGTGCTTCCCCGCACGACTCTGGAAGGAGGGGTGTGTCCGACCCTCCCTGTAATCCGTGTGCCCATTTAGCAGGGTTGGAGATGCCCGAAAGCAAAATCCAGCTCAGACCAAACACGAAGGTTGCTAATGCGCTGTTAATGGTGTTGAAATGTGACGTTTTGGTTACACATCCAGACCGAGTTTGACTGTAGACTGAAGCGTGAGCTTTCCACACATTGTCACAGGAAGGCCGTCATACGCCTTGGAAGCATCTGTCTTCGTTTTACTGTACGTGGTTAAGGCCTGAGGAAGACTGATGTTACTACAGTTGACTTACCCGACCCTACTGTACTGCAAGGTGGGCTTCTCACGAGGTCCACTCGGTGTCGTCGGGTTTTTGTTTATGTTCCCAGTGTTGATGGTAAATGCCGCAGAGGCGCAGAGCGGTGGCATGTGGCTGTCATGATGTGATGTCCGGAGGTCACTTTCTGCTGAGCGTGGCTGCTCCCTGCCGCCCCAGGCCCCTGTCATCTCTCGGCAGCCCTCTCCCTGGAGCTCGTTCTCACTCCTCGGTCTCTGTAGCTCTCCCAGCCTCCCGGGCATAGAGAAAACAGACACCAGAAGGTGAGCTCACTCAGGTTCTGGCCCCAGTCGACACTTCCTCTGCACCCGCCTTGCTTTCCCTGCCTCCTGCTCCACTGGAAGGGGAGCCCTTCCCCGTGTCCACACTCTGGACCTTATCCCCTCTCACCTCCTCAGAGACTTGCTCTCTCTGACCTTTACCTGCCAGCCACCACTGACTTTCTCTCACGAGGGAGTAGACCTACTCAAGGCTTACCAACTGAAAGCAAAACCACCGGCCTTCACATTGCCTTCCCTTGCGCGCGCTTCTCCGTTCACTTCCCCTGCCGGGGCCGAATTTCTTGGAGGAATTGTGTGAATTTGCCTCCTTCATTTCCTCACCCTGCCGCCTCCTCGGGCTCCTCCAGGTGGCTGCTGCGCCTGTGGCCAAGTTGCTATTGCTCTGGCCAAAGCTGATGGTTGTCTACCTATCCTTCTGTTGCCACATTCGCCAGATATATTTAGCATTGTATCTTCCGTGACCTGTTTGATGTCCTCTCCTCTCTGGCTTGCCCTGCCCCTCTCCCTTTTTCTCCTCCTTGCCCTCTGCAGGTTCTTTCTATCCACCTCTGAGCGCCAGGCTTTGTATTCAGATGCCAACTGGACATTCCCACTTGATACCTTGCTAGCGCCTCATAGCCACCAGATTCCAAACTGATCCCAGTTACCCAAGCTTGAAACCTGTGATTTACTGCGCCTTTTCTTTCCTCATCTTCCAAATCCACAAAGAAACAACATCTGGTCAAAATTGCACATCTCAGCCATTCTCAAATCCATTTACTCTGTCTCCAGTGTGTCCGTCTTGGTTACCATCACCTTTGACCTAAATTATTGCATTTTAGCATCCCTCTCCCTGCTTATTGATGTTCTTCCCCAATCCATTCTCCCGACTGCATTCAGAGTGATGCTTCTGAAAAGCAGCCTCATCGTGTCACTTCTCTTCTTAACTGTCACCCGATTCTGTGATATCCTGTACCCAACTTGATCGGGGCCCTATAGAGTATGTGTCCTCGTAAACAAATCATCAAACACTAGGATTCACAGGGGGACGCAGAGGAGATTTACTTCCCCCTCCACATAGCAGAGCCTAATGAAAATCCCGACTGGACATCACTCACCGCTGCCCTCCAAGGTTGCTGATCGTGGGCTTCATGTTCCTCCCACCCTCCCCCACTCACCTGGTCATGCCTCCCAGCCCCATCCGCTCCTACCTGTCGTATTCCTACTCCATTTACCACCCCCGTATTCAGAGAGCTCAGCTCTTTGCTGAATATTCTGATCCTCGAGTTTCATCCCTGTCTTATCTTAGTTTGGGTTCCCCTCAGGGCAGATTCTGAAAAGGATACAGTCTGGTCTGACCCCACTATGTACGAACTGGGTGACCTCTCTGTGCCTCAATTTTCTCATCTTTAAAATTCCACTTTATAAGATTTAATTTCCACTTTATAGTGAAAATTAATTTGTGCATGGAGAGTGCTTTTAAAAGTCTATCTGAAGTGAGAGAGTGGCATGGACATATATACACTACCAAACGTAAAATAGATAGCTAGTGGGAAGCAGCCGCATAGCACAGGGAGATCAGCTCGGTGCTTTGTGACCACCTAGAGGGGTGGGATAGGGAGGGTGGGAGGGAGGGAGACACAAGAGGGAAGAGATGTTGGAACATAAGTATATGTATAACTGATTCACTTTGTTATACAGCAGAAACTAACACACCATTGTAAAGCAATTATACTCCAATAAAGATGTTAAAAAAAAAAACCCAGAAACTCTATCTGACCCATAATAGTAGTCAATCAAGTTTGCAACAATGATAATAATGATTACTACTGTTATTAACAATGTCACTTCATACAGGTTTCCATTCTCAACCTATCTAGACCAGATGGGAGCCCCCTCTTAGGTGTACCAATAGCATCCTATGCCTCTTTTAAATCATAATTGCTAGCTTGGTGAAGGAAGGATGATGGCATCCTGTTCACCATTCAGCGCTTAGCCCAGTACCTGGTATTATAGTGTACGGTATGTACTGTGTGCTCAATAAATATTTGCTGAATGGAATTAATCAAATGACTTGTAAAAAGAGTATTCCAAATATTCTATACTTCTTACCTTTAATCAGCTGCCTTTAAAATACAAAGCATGCCTGTTAAAAAATACAACATGACAAAGAAAACATAACTGTGCTCGAGGGGTTTGTCTTTAAATCCAGCATCACCGAGTGAGCCCGGGCAGGCTCTCCGGGTGTCGGTGTCTCTGGAGCAGCTCTGCCTGAGAGCCTTTGTCCAGTTCCAGAATTCTTCAATCCTCTGATAGCAGGGCGCAGTAAGGATAGAGTACGTTTTTAGGACACTCAGGGTTTCCCTCATAGTTATGTTTTTTCCTGTTAGCTGGTGGGAAAATGTCATCTTGTTTCTTGGGCTTGCAGGTTCTTTCCTAGTCCTGGGGAATTTTTCAAGCTGGCTATAATGAGAGGGTCTCAGAGAACCACAGAGAGGTCTGATATGTTCTTTTCAAGTTAAACATAATGTCCCTTCTGATTTTCACTTCTGATCGTCTCTGTTTCTGAGCTGACTTCTGTAATTGTATTTAAAGATGTATCAGAAATAAGGTCTATTTTATTTTGACGCCTGCGCCCTTGACATCCTTTAAACTGTGTTTCCTGCCAAGTCAAAAGCCTTCTTCAGAACTACTAACTCTAATGACTTCTTTCTTTCTTTATTCTTTTCTCTCTTTCTTTTTTCCTTTAATGGTATGTGTACACACACACACACACACACACACACACACATGTATTATTACATTGTGGTAGAATACATACAATGTAAAATTTACGATCTTAACCATTTTTAAGTGTAATGGCATTAAGTGCATTCACATTATTGAACAGCCATCACCATCCTCTATCTCCAGAACCCTCTCATCTTGCAAAACTGAAACTACATTCCCATGAAACACCAACTCACCATTCTCCCTTCTCCTCAGCCCCTGGCAAGCATAGTTCTTTCTGTCTCTGTGAATTAGACTACTCCAGGAACCTCATATAAGTCGACTCAGACAGTATTTGTCTTTTTGGGACTGGCTTATTTCACTTAGCATGATATCCTCAAGGTTCAACCATGTTGTACCATGTATCAGAATTTCCTTCCTTTTTAAGGCTGAGTAACATTCTGTTGCTCGTATAGACCGCATTTTTGTTTATCCATTCATTGGATGTTTGGGTTGCTTCCACCTTCTGGCTATTGTGAATAATGCTGCTATGAACATAGGTATACAAATAATTCTTTGAGACCCTTCTTCTAATTATTTTGGATCTAATGATGTCTTGAATCTTCTTTCTTGATGCTTCTGTTGTTTTCACGAACTTTTGCCTTCCTCTTTTGGCCATTTACCACCCCTCGCCCATCAATCTTCTCTGCCATTTTGCTAATAACGAACGTCCTACTGTCAAGATTCTCATGCTTCAGTGTGGCCCTCACAGAGCTGCTGCTATGTGGAGAAAACAGTTTGGCAACTAAGAAATATTATTCGTTCCCACCTCCTGGACACCCACCAATTCCTGCTATTTTCTGAAGACATACCAGTGGTTCCTAAATTTTTTTAAAAAGACACCTTAGTGACAGGGCAGATTTTTGTGGCTATTGACCTTCTATATTTTGAAATTTAACTGTCAATAGTAGCATCTTCTTGATGTATCAGTCCTACAGTTGTGATATTGATATCTATCTATTTTTCCTCATGAAAACAATATATGACAATCATAGAAAAACTGTTACACACAATAGCACCGTCAAAAAGCAGCCACTGTTAGCATCTTGATGCATATTCTTCTGGTCTTTTTAATGTCAATTTTTATCTATTTAAGATCATATTGTCTTGTACTTCTTTTCTGCGCTTAAAGTGTAAGCATTCTCGTTAGGTCTTTGTAAATAGTTTAATTATTTTATATGACTGAGAGATATTTACAGGGTGTTCATTGGGTTAAATAACATTTTTCTAATTATAAAAATAATGTTTCTCATACGAAATGTCAGATATCTCAGTTTTGCAAAGAAGTAATGAAAATCTAAGTTCTCTGCCCACCCCCTCTCAAGCTTTTTAAATGTATCCTTTTCCAGTCTCTCTTTGAGATTAGCTTCTCTACACCCCCGCGCCCCCCACCATTTGTCTGTCCCTCTCTCCACTGATATCATATTTATGTACAATTTTATATCCAGCATGTTTACCTAACATTATATTTTGTGATTTCCAATGTCGTTAAGTATTCTCCAAAAACCATGATTTAAACATATGAATTTGCTGATTTATTTAGTCACATGCTTTCCTCCAATTTTTGATGTTTATGTTGTTTCCCGTTTTATGTTATTGTAAGTTATTGTATGTGTGTCCTTGTATAGTTATCTTCCTGTGTATCTGTGATTGTTTCTTCAGGAGATATTTATAGACATGTTAATCAGTCACAACAGTTTGAGGGTTTGTAAAAAGATATTGCTGATTTCCTGAAATGATCGTCTCACCTCACCTCACCTGCTTTGCTCTTTTTGTTGTGCATTTTTGTGAATCTGATTGATGAAAAAAATCTTGGTGTTTGCTAGTGAAATTCCATACTTTTTTGTGTTGACATTTTATATTTTGGGGTGAATTGTTTGTTAATATCTTTTACCTTTTATCTTTATAATAATATAAAATATATTATCCTCTTGCAAGTATTTTATTTTTTGTTTACCTTGCAGTTTTGTCTGCTGGTTTTGAAGCTACAGATTTTCATATTTTAATGTTGTCAGATTGAGTTGATTACCTTGCCTTTTGTTGCTTTTTCTCCATTGCTTTTGTAAAGCTAAGACTTTTTTTCCTATCTCAAATTCAGAAATATATTCTTCTAATTGTTTCTTTTTCTCCGCTCTTACATTTAACTCTTTAATCTCCACAAAATTAATTCTGATGAAGGTTATAAAGTGGGAGCTAATTTTATTTTTTCAAGAATATTATCTTGTTCCCATGTTTGTCCAAAATCCCAGTAAAATTGTGATGTGAACCAAAACAAGTGCTTTTTCTTATTTTAGTGCCTTGATTTTCCCACTGAGAAAAATGAGGAGGCTGCGATATACCTGGGGACAGGATCAGTAGCTTCACTTCTCACCTCAGAACTTGCCATGTCTCTTTCCGGCTCGGGAAGTATGATGCTCCGCACAGGTTGGTGGGGGACAGAGACGGCAGCGGTAATAAGGGATGGGGGCCCATGAGCTAGGGACTAAGTAGCCCAGAGTGAGCCTCTCGAAGTCTTGACCCCATTTCAGTTTCCCTGGACTAAGATAAGCTACCAGGGCTCCGCTCATTGGAGGCTTACTTGAACCTCAGGTTATAGCTATAAGGTGGCACGTGGTGAAAAAAAGAGTCCTAGCCTAGGAAAGTCAGAGAGCTTGGGTCCAGTTTCAGCTGTCAGTCAACTATCTGTATAACATAGGAAAGTCTCTTAATTTCTCTAATTTCCTGATTTATAGAATAAGTCTGAGATTTAGTCTCAATAAGTTATGGTCTAGGCAAGTGGCAGAGCTAGGTTGTGCTATGACTTTTTTGGGGAACATTTCTTGGTAACTAGTTCATCTTTCCTTATTAATCCAATCAGCCAGTATGATACCAAGTTTAGGAAGAATATCACAGTATCACGTAATACTCCACCTTGGGGCGTTTCTGCTTCTTACCATTCCGGACCGTTCCTAGTCTATTTCAAGCTTCCCTTCTGAGAGTCTTCTGTCTTCCCTAATAATTTCTTCTCCAGCTACCTCTTGTGTTTAAGAATTTAAAAAGATGAGCCTAGTAATCAGGAAACACTCAGAACTGATGTTTGTCACCGACCTTGCCCTGCCACTTGCCTGAGGTATGAATTTTTTTAAAAAGCTGAAATAAAGATATGAAAAGCATTTTGAAAAATGTGAAGCATTAGGTGATAAAAGTAATAGTTATGAGGTACAAATACCTGCTGTCAACCATGTTAATTGTTTTTATTGGTATTAATAAATTATTATTTATTAACAAATTAATAACAGAAATTGCGTTGAAAAACAAAACAGTCACAGGCCAAACCTTTTGAATTTCAAATATGTTTATGTTAACATACTCTGTTTTAGACAACCAGCACAGAGACTATGGTCAAGTAGTTTTTATATGATGAAGTCATGTATCAGTCAATCCATTACACTTTTTAAGGTGTCTTAATGTTTATCTCCCACTTTTTGGTTTCCAGAGTGAAATAACCTCAGATGAAAATTTCTATGGTGTTGATGTTTTCCTCTTGAGAATGTGTTTGCTGTAATAAAACACAGTAACCACTTGAAATCTATAAAACTTGTGTGAAGTCTGGATAAACCTAAACAGTTTTTTCTTTGTGCTCCAGGAGCACACAGCACTATATATTAAATAAAGCACAAATATCTATACATAGCTGCAACTATGTTTCGTTTCATTACAATTATGTCTTGCCTGATCTTCAAATAACATGGAAAATCATCTTTAAAATAAACCTTGAACGGTTATGATCTTCATAGAAACAGTTTCCTTATTAATTAAACTTTTGTTTTTCACAGTGCATTGCTTTGATCTCGTAATATTTTTTAAAACGTCCTGAGGGTTTATTTTCAAGGCTTCCGAATGAATTTTTATTTCTTAAAAGCCGTAATATATTCATGGCTCAGTGAATCCCAAAGACAGTATTTTTAAACTCCTGTTAAGTTTATTTTTCTTAGCATGCTAGTCTACTGCATAATTTTCTTTGCTCTATGGGTCACGTGATTCCTCCCGTCCATAACACACGCACTTAAAAATTTCACTTCCTGATTGAGCCATCAAGATTATGTAAAATGTAAATCAGTCTAAATACCTAAGAGCAGGAATTTTAAGGGAAAAATGCTGTTTTCTTTTTCTGTTTCATTATTGATGCCTAGAAAATCAGAGTGTGTGTTTACCTATTTGTATTTGGAAACTAGAGACTGTTAGGGTGGTTTTTTTGTTTTTGTTTTTGTTTTTTCTTTTGTCCCTTCCCTTTCAGATTGCATCAGAGTTTGCTTTCATTATAAAAATAAAGTACCAAGTAGATAGAACGTAGGAGTGGTGTAGTTGCAGGACTGAAATCAAAATGGTTCCGATTACTGAGAGAGCTGTTCATTTACTTATTCTTTTCATGATCTGAATGGAGAGTGCAGCATCTCTCAAAAGGTAACGATTTGATATTTCAGAGTTGTAAATGGCCATTTAACCTTTCTGCTGCCTGATATAAATGAAAGTAATTTCTGTCAGGCTGGATGACACTTGGTTTATCATGAATCTAAAAATCCCTCACATTTTCTCAAAGCAATTTTGAAGTTGTCATAGTAACAGCATGATATTTGGAGGGTCTTTTTAGTAGTTCTTTAGCTAGAGTTAATTAATTTTATTAACCCTGGACGTTTTTCTTTTTATTCTTCTCTGACAAACAGGGGCCATAATTGCTCAAGTATGTATTTGGTGTTTTTTATTTCTTGGTGACTATAGTTTGAGGGCTTGATGTTTTGCAAATTGTTTCAGGAAAGGAATGGGAATGTTAGCAGTTGATTTCAGATAGTTTAAACTTGGGTTTTTAAATACTTCTCTGTAAAATTGCACTATCATTGTAGGACCAGAATTTAGTTTTATTTAAAGAGATGGATTATGGGAGATGTTCACTCAAATTTTACTGTGACTTACACAATTAAATTGTGTTGCAACTATCCTCTTTTTTTTTTTTTTAGTTCTGCTAGATCCAGAGTAAGAATTGAAGAACACAGAAGGGAAATGTCAGACTTACAGGAGAAAATAATTTCTTTAAAAATGTAACAGTCAGATACAATACCAAAATCGTGTTCCACAAAAGAAAAAGAAATGGATAAATCTGACTTTATCAGAATTGAAAATGCAACAACAGTGCTCTTTGAAACTCTAAAATACGCTAAAATAAATTATCCTCTAGGAAAGTTTGTGGGAATTTTTTTATTGGAAGAAAGTAGGTCAGGATCTTCTGTTAGTAAAGCTCTGTGGCAGAAATTCTTGCCGATATGGCGATCGGTGAGGAAAGAAGCCCCTCTCCTGGGCAAGGAGAGGGTCAGAAGAAAGAATGGTCTGTACCAGGTCTGGATGCTGGGACTTGAAAAAGTATCAGATGTTGGATGCTTTTGTTTTCTTGTAAAAGTGATCAGAGAGATGTGACACTTACAAAAGGTATCATGTGAGTTCTGTGGGCTTAATGCTAATGCCAGTATCCCTAGTGTTGTGTGGAGTATTTGTTCAACCAGAGGTGGTTCAAGACAGTCAGGGTAGCAGCATGTGCAGCCAACAGCAGTAAAGGTGCTAATACATGTCCAGTGATGTCAGGAGTTACGAGACAGCAGTTTCAAAACACTGCAGTAAACAAGGTCATAGTGTCCCGTTTTGCTGGAAGAAGGTTTGTTTTTATGAGCTGGACAGTACATGGATGAAGTAATTTTTCAAAACAAACATCAAATTTATATGTTGGGTTTTTCTTCCTACTTTTTGGATTAAAAAAAAAAATTAACCAGATGAGATTTAGTAAGGGTTACATTTTTAAGCAGAATTATACTTTTTTCCTGTTTTGTTTTGTTTTTTTAATTGATTCTCTGTAGTTTCCACAGAGGAAATGAAAATACTTCTGATCTAGGATTCTTAAATGCAGTTTTAGAGAGCAAGGTATGACCCAGCACACGGCAAATGCCAATCACCATCACCAGTAAAACACTCCTTCTAATTTTGTACCTTTCGCACTTATTTAGACAGGCATCTACGTGCGAGAAAGTTAATGGCGCAGAATGCTGCTGACTGCGTGGTTCTCGTCTTAATACATTTTCCAACCTTGAACCTGAGAATGCCAGAGGCTCAAGTCTCTGAACGCTCGTCTGAGCCGTTATCTGCTGGTGGCCTGGTTCCTGACCTAACAAGTGGCTGTCCCAGGCGTGCGTGTGGTAATAGCAGCAGTGGTGCCACGTGGCGCCCAGAGGTCGCCTTGGTCTGCCCTGGAGATTCCTGGTCCTTGGTGAAGCTTCTGAGTTGAACTGTGAACTTGGGGCATCCTGAGAAGCGCAGGCATTTTGGAGTTCCACAGCAAACCTGGATGTTAAGTGTAAACACAGCTTATAAAGTGAAAGCAGGGGCCTTGAGGAAGGGAACCCTCATCTGGATCGGGACCTGCTTACTGTGCTGGAAAACAAAGTAAGTTTTGTTTGTTTTTAGTCGGTCTCTCCTACATGTTTTTCTTGCTAACATTATTAAACACTCAGTATCTGGCAAATGCCAAGGTTTTTTTTTTTTTTCCTTTTCATCGGGAAGTAGGAGATGAAGTTTGTTAAATAGCTGATTGCTTCTTTTATCTTTTCTGTCTCTCTTCCTGTATCTAGCTGCTGGCTGGCTTGTTAAGAGGTAAAAAGAGCCTGAAATTTATCATCAGTGAGAAAACAAAAAGTTCTCTTTTTTTCTCTTTTTAAATGGTTCAAGAACTTTGCCGTTAATTAAATGACGGTGGGTGACACAGACAAGGCTTTTTATGAGCTGCAGCCAGGAGCATATCTAGCAAAACAGCCCCAGTTCACTGCCCTTATTTCCATTGGGAAGCAGGAAGGGTGCGTGTACAAGACAGGTATGAGGACGGGGGGGGGGTGTCTGCACGTGGGAACTGCAGACAGTAGGTGGGAATGGCTGTTGGATAAAAGGCTGTAATTTTAAAGCCTGTCAGGAAATGGAAAGGACCTGAAGAATACAAGTTATTTAATGATGTTGGGAAAATAAATTAATATAAAAATGGAATAAAATGTATAAAGTCCTAACCGAATTTTTCCTTCATGTTAGAAAGTTTCGTGCCTTGTAGATTTATAGAAAATATGTTTAATAACTTTAAAAAATAATAATTAAGAGGCTTCATCTCCTACACAGAAGATTCTGTGACATCAGCCTGATTCTGACACTTGGCCCATCTTACATTTTTGTTTGTTTGTTTTTTATGCTGATCCTGTCTCCAGAGATGTTACATGGCTTGATAAATTTTTAATACAAAGTTCTGTGGTTTTGAAAATGCAAAACGAATAGAAATGCAGAGTGGTTTGTGATTTGTAATTAAAATTATCCTTATAAAATGGACTGCTTTTACCGGAGAATTTTCTTGACTTCTCTGAACTTAAACAGTGACACTTTGAAGGTAGAAGGGGGCAGCATGTCTGTACTGTAGCGTTGGAAAGCAGAAGTCAGGGGTCTTAGCTTCTGACTCTAGTGTGGAATACAGTGTGAATTTAAGTTCGGGCTTCTGTGCCGTGGGAGTTCCCATTTTATCTCAAAGTGGTGATGGTAGGACTTGAGGTGTCTGTATTTCATTTGACACACTCCAGGCTCCCTGTATGAATGTCTGTGAATTATTAATTCAGCAAACATCTTTAAGTACCTTCTTTCTGAAGGCACTCTCAGTGTTGTGCTCAGAGCTATAGTTTTTCATAATTAAATTTACAGAGATTTGGTTTATAAATCAAAGATTGAGAACAGTTTGGAACCCGGGTGAATGAGCAGAGCATTACCATCGAAACGGTTTGTTAAAGATGGTGCCAAGTGAGCAGGGCTGTCCCCTCTGAGCTGCCCCTCCTAATTAAAGGGGAAGGTGGCTGCCATCTGTCTTCTTTCATTCAAGGCAGTAGGGGGTCTGGGGTGGAAGGAAGCAACCCCCCCTCTTATTTTTCTCCCACTCTTTTTTATAGTCGGCTTTCTCCCTAGTCAGTGACCCAGAAGGTCATTGATGATCTGTCTATCTCAGAATGAATAGTAACATAAGCATGCAAGGCACTTGCAAAAAAAAAAAAAAAAAAAAAAAAGTTTATAACATGAATTTATCCATTTAGAATTCTGCTTGAATTCTGTCTGAGAGTATCGTAATCCCTTTGTTGGTGTCATTGCCCCTTTTGTTGCTGAGGGCACTACTGGCAGAAAAAGTGGGGGGTTCTACTTTTATTGATTTTGTTTTTTCATGAAAAATTGTTTACGCTCCACCGGGCATAATGTAGAAGATGGCAGCACGTAGCTGTCCAGTGAGGATGTACAGGAATATTATTCTTATCAAAACCAAGGACACCTGTTAATTATTATTATTTTATATATATATATATACCTGTATATATATATAATCTCAAGGGAGATTGTGGACAAAGAGGTTAACAGGTCTCCGAGATACTCAGTGGTCTACTGGTCTACTGCAGCTTTTTTGGTCCAGTCATTGAAATAACTTGCATTGATTATCCTTCAGTTAAGCAATAAGCCTTTTAAACCTTTTCTCATGAGAATAGGCTATTGGAGAGTTTAGTTGTAGTTTGGGGTCATGACTTTAACTGCCTTTGAAGCACAGAGTATTCTAACAAAATGATTGAGCCTTCTTGCCTCGGTTTCCACACCTTTAAATGGAAGAAGTATGTGCTGCTTTTAAAAATATTAAAGAGAATATGAAATAATACTTTCTGTCTTTGATAGAAAATTTATTATAACTGAAAAGTTCTAAACTCTTTGGTTATTTTTGTTTTCAGTTTTCATATACAAAACCTAGCAACGTGCCAGCAGTTATCTGAAAAGATTTGGTCCTTAACACACTCTGTTAAGCCTCCCCAAGCAGTAGATAATGGACTCCGCAGAATATGCTGATCTTTGGAACTCTCTGTGACGTGGAAATGTGTTTCTTAAACCCATAGCAGTATGTTTGGAAAGCCCAAATGTCAGAGTCATTGTCTGTAATTTTATTTAGAGTATTTTTTCAAATTTGTCATCAACCTATAATGAGGTTTCTTGGAAACTAAGATGTGCTTATGTTGTTGAACGTGGGGAAGAGCAGTCTGTAGATTCTGGAGACACTGACAACAGTTTGGATTGGATGATACCTGAAAAGTAGCTCATTTCCTAATCACTGAAGGGTACACGGTGCTGAGCGGGCGGGTCTTCTTGGCTTTTTCATGTAATTCGGACGTTGAACTAGATGCTTCCCTCACTATCTTTTTAAAGTTGTGATTTACACTAATTTGTTTTTACCCATCAGTATATATTTCAGGGCAACTAAATAAACTAATTAAATGAAGCACATGTATAAGGTGTGACTCTAAAGTAATGCAATTAATATTTTAACTCACAGAGCAAAAGACACATAGACGTGCAAATGGATGTTGCCTCCTTAAAGTACTGTGTTAGCTGGGAAGAATTTAAACTTCTCCTACAGCGATGCCATCTTTGCCAAGGACACATCCAAAACTTTTTTTCGCCATTGCCTTAAAAACCTCCCATCCTTTTTTATTATCCACAGTGATGGGAATTCTCTGGCCTTGGAGGGTAGGAAGGAGCCAGTAGTTAGGTCTGATGAAAAGGTTTATGATCCATTAACTGATTTGAGTCATTGATTCATGTAAACATTTACTGAGCCACCGACTACATTCCAGCAGTCAGCACTGCGGATTCAGAAACTGGCATGTCAGGGGCCTGCCTCCAGGAGGACAGTTGAGTGGGATAAATGACATATAAAGAGGTAACATCACAGATTGACAAGTACTATAACAGAGATACACGTGGTGCATGGTGTTGTTGCCAGAGCCCGGTGGGGTTGGAGGGGGGCAGTTAAAACTTGATGGAGGGCTTCCCTGGTGGTGCAGTGGTTGAGAGTTCGCCTGCCGATGCAGGGGACGCGGATTCGTGCCCCGGAGTGGCTGGGCCCGTGAGCCATGGCCGCTGAGCCTGCGCATCCGGAGCCTTTGCTCAGCAACGGGGGAGGCCACAACAGTGAGGGGCCCGCATACCGCAAAAAAAAAAAAAAAAAAACAACAAACAAACTTGATGGAAAAATGAGGATTGTTGTGTATGTGATTTATAAAGTGGCTTACATAATAGAATTTTGGAAGTGAAAGCCCTGAAAAACACCTTCTACTTTAAGGATAAGGAGATGGGAATTTTATTTCTGAAATTCTTTAATTCTCAGCTAGTTGAAAGCCTTATGAGAAAAGGTGTTCATTCTGTAATAGACATCTTTTTTTAAAAAAAAAAAAGAAGTTACGGCTATATAAAAGGTGAGGTCTGAAAAAGATTTTGGACATTGTTAGAATAACTCTGTGTTCTCCAAAGGAGACTATTTTTGAGGAATGATTCTTACTTACATGTTAAAATTGAGTACTTTTGACACATTAAATATACCAAAGCGTTACATGCCATACTGATTGCTGAGAGCAGCTGTCTAGCTTTCGGGAGACAGTGAACTTGAAGCTGGCCTGCATCCTAAGTATATGGTGGGAGAGAAAAGGCTTCCTCAGGTCTTCTTTTGTGTTTTATTCCGCGGGGACAGAATTTCTGTCCCACAGCCAATAGGCGATCTCCCTGTGGATAAGTTCATTTAACAGTTATTTGTGGAGTGCCGCTCTATGCCAGGCACTGTTCTAGGAGCTGAGCAGAAGCTTGACAATTGCAGCCCCCCAGGTGCTGGTACATCCTCAGCAGGACCCTGTGGGTGTGCACATTCAGCTGCTGTTTCCTGGGTGCCTTTCCTGAGCATGACAGTGTGGGCCCGGACGTCATGCTGCCTGTGGAGAGCTTGGAGCTAAGGTTCAGTGCACAGATAAACATAGAGAAGAGAGATAAAATGTATAAAAGAAAAGAGATAAATCAAACACACTACACATTTGTAGAAGAGATTTTTCTCAGGCTGGGCCATCAAGAAATGCATCATGGATCGAAGAGGCTTTGGCCGGACCAAGAAAGTTGGTGTTGGACTTGAGGACTGCGAGGGTCTGAGTCCAAGGACACATGAGCAGAGACATATAGAAAGGGATGGGACGAACTGGTGCGCAGAGTGGGCAGTGACTAATGTGTTGTTGCTGGGCAACAGTGTGTGTATAAGTGACTAACGGGAACAGAAGGCAGCAAAGGTCAGTTGAGGCCGGCCCAGGAGGGCTGTGAAGGCTTATGACTGAACGATTTAGACTGGATACTAAGTCACGGGAACAGTTGAAGAATTTCGGTCAGGTGAATGACAATAGGATCTTCTGGAATCTGTGTGTGGGGTGGCCTGGACAGTGAGAAAACCATAGCCAGGGAAGCCCAGCAGAGCTGCTGTGATAGTCCAGGAGGGAGGTGCAGGGGGCCTAAGTGAGGGGGCACGACTGGAATGGGCCTGGATGAGAGGGGTTGCCTGGCGGGGAGGAGGATAGAAGCGGAATTACTCCAGATTTTTTAAAAAAATATTCATTGTTTATTTATTTTGGCTGCACTAGGTCTTCGTTGTAGCATGCAGGTTCTTTAGTTGTGGCATGCATGTGGGATCTAGTTCCCTGACCAGGGAGGAAACCCAGGCCCCGTGCACTGGGAGTGCGGAGCCTTAACCACTGGACCACCAGGGAAGCCCCTACTCCAGATTTTTGAACTCAGGTGCCATTTGTTATTTCTATGTCATTTGCCAGGCATTTCACATACATCATCTCATTCAATCTTAGACTAATCCTATGAGGTTGGTATTTTTGCCCTTATTTCAGAGATGAGAAAACTAAGGCTCGGAGAAAGATTTGTCTAAAGCTGCCCAGCTAATAGGATATAGAGCAGCATATTCCAGGCATCCCTGATTTCCATACCTGTTCTCTTTCTACTGTACTAGGTTTTGAAGAGAGCAGATGTGAGAGAGAAGATGATCCCCATGCACTCTGTACATGTTCAGATTAGATACTGGTAAGACGTCCATCAGGCAACTGGAGTTGTGGAGCTGAATCTCAAGGACAAAGTTAAGAGGATCGGAGACAGGGATTTAAGAATCAGCTGCGTGCTCCTTTATTCAACACATACTTGTTGAGTGTCCTTATGGACGAGCACTGCATGGCGGTGGGAATACAGTGCTGAACGAGAGAGCCATAGTCTTACCCTACAGAACAGGCTGGCGAGGGAGACTCCATACTGTGGGGTGACTGTAATGTGGAGGGGGGGCAGTGCAGATTTGCTACAGGAACACCGACCCAGGGCACCTAACCAAGTCTGGGGACCAGGAAGTCTCTGAAGGAAGTTATAGTACTTAACATGACACTTGCATGATGAGTGCCAAGGTAAAAAGGAAGAAAAAGGCATATTCCGGGTAGGGGAACTAGAATCTACCAAGACCCCAGAGGCAAGAGAGAAGCATGATACATCTGAAGAACTGGAAATTATGTGGTGCTGAAACGGAGAAAACAGGAGGTAAGGCCAGGGGGGTGGGCAGCAGCTAGATCAAGAAATGCCCCAGAAGCTGTATTAGGGGATCTGATCATCTCGTTAAGGACATGGGAAGTATTCATGGGTTTTAAGCACTGGGGTGATGTGATTAGACTCATGTTTTAGAAGGACCATTCTGTCTGCTGGAGAATAGATTTTAGGGAAGCAAGTACCAGAAGCAGGAAAACTGGTCACGAGTTCATTGGAGAGAGGATTCTAGGTGAGAGGTGAGGGTGATCCGTATAGAGAGACTCTGGTTGATGTTTAAGAATGGTAGACATATGGAGTTTGCGGGGTTGTTGGATATGGGGGATGAGGGAGAGAGAAGGATAAAAGTTAACATGTAAGTTTCTTAACTGGGCAGCTGGGTTGTTGCTGGTACTTTCCTAGGGGACACGGTGGAAGGATCAGATGTGGGGTTTAGGATTATTAGGTTTGGTTATCCTACGTAACCAACTGGTATCCTAAATAATTAGTAAAGGGAGCTGAAGAAGAGGGGATCGTGGTCAGAGAGAGGGACATCAGCATGTACTAGTTCAGAAGTGAAGCAGTTCAAGTGATAGTAATAGAGCAAGGTCGTTGGACTGGATAGGTCCAGAGGAGCGGAGAGCTGGCCGTGGGATATGAGGAGGTTAAGGAGCTAACAGACCCGTGCTGGACGGGTGTTCGTGTGCAGGTTAAAGTCGCACAGGTTGCTGGCAGGACTTGGAGGGGAGAGGGTCAGCGTGTAGGTCGGTCACTACCTGCTGCGTAGGTATGGAGGTTGGGCACTGAGGTGTGTGAGTTGAAAACGTGATTTCCACGGACTGTGTGCACAGCGTCAGAGCGAGGAGAGGAGCTCGAGGAGAGAGTGAACGGGCCCTAGGACTCACCTCTGGGGTGGGGGGTGGGGGTAAGGGGTGGGAGGAGACCGCGGAGGAGCTTCCAAAGGGGAAAACGGGGAACTTCAGAGCCTTAGAAGGCCAGTGGACATTGGTGCTGCGGAGAGGAACTGTTGGGGTAAGGACGGGGGTACTGTGAGAGGCCTTCGGATTGCTGAGCCCAGAGTCATGAGTGCCTTTAAGGGAGATGCTCATGGAGTGGTGGGGGCGGGGCATGCAAGCTGTGGAGGAGTGAGTGGGAATCAGTGGGTACCGGCAGCAAGCATCACCTACACTTGCGACAAATTTTAGGTTGAAAGAAAAGACAGAATCTTCTGGTAGCTGGAGGGATAGAATCTATTGTAGCATCTAATAGTCCTGTTGTTTTATATCTTTTGACAATCTTCTAGTATTCTCTGCTGTGTGTCTTTGGTCAAATTATTTACCCTTTCCCTGCTTCATTTGTAGAATGAGTACCTACCTCGTGGGGTTGTTGTGAGGATTAAATGAGTTGCAAAGTAGTGCCTTGCACATAGTAAGTGCCCTATAAATGGTGGTTAATAAAAGCAAAGTCGGAAGCATGTATATCAACCGTCACATTTGGGGCACTTTTCCCTGAATGTTCACAATAATTCTGTAGTGTAAGTGGCAGTGACCTCATTCTACAGACAAAACAGAGGCCTGGAGAGTTTTAAGGAACTTATTCTAGGTCATGCTGCTAATGAGTGGTGGAAGAGAGAGACGGGGCTCCTTTGACCTGACGGAAAGTCGATTGTCCTTCCACAGGCTCATGCTTGTGTGTGTCCTCGGGCTGTTGCAGAAAGAAAGCTGGACTTGGAGCCTTCCTCGGCCAGAAGCTGGGGAGCAGTTTTACATGGGGTGTGCACTGTGTATTCTGCATGTCCCCCACCCTGTTCGTTTCACCCATTTGTCTTATCTGTCTGGCCCGTATAGGTACTGAGTTTGCAGCCCTTGTTCTAAAAGCTTGTCCTTTCTGTGGACTGGAGTACATTCTCCTGACTCTTCCTACTTACGATTCAGATACCATCTTCTATGTCTGCTTTCAAGGTTTTTCTTCAGCCTTAGAATTCATCTCTAAAGAAATGGGTGCCTCATCTGAATTTCTTGCCTCTAATCTGGTCTCAGAAAGTGAAGTTGCTGTGCATTCTTAGAGGTTTTTCCTGCAGCAAAGAATCATCTGAACACCGTCTCTTCTGAAAGGATAGTGTGATGGTTAACTTTATGTGTCATCTTGGCTAGGTCACAGTACCCAGGTATTTGGTGAAACACCAGTCAAGAAGGTGAATAAAAATACCTGTTGAAGGTATTTTTAGCTGAGATCATTTAAATCAGGGGTGTTGAGAAAAGCAAATTATCCTCCATAAGGTATGTGGGTCTCATTCAATCCATTGATGGCCTTAAGAGGGAAAGATTGTTGTCCCCCAGGGATGAAGGAGTTCTGCCTCCAGACTGCCTGCCGGCTTGAGACCACAGCATCATCTCTTCCCTGGGTCACCAGCCTGCCCTGCAGATTTCGGATTTGTCAAACCCCAGTGGAATTGGCCTAAGCATTTCCTTAAAATTCCATCTCTTGATCTCTGTCTCTTTCTCCCCCGCCCCCTCCACACCACATCCTATTGACTCTCTTTCTCTGGAAAACTCTGACTAATATAGACAGGAAGATACAGAAATTTAAACTGTTCAGCTGCTTTGATATTAGCAAAAAACGGCATCAGGCCTCTCTAGGCATTCCTGGTGGAGATGTATATTGCTTGTCGTGTAGGTGAGGAGAGTGAATTACAGAAGGGATGTGGTGCACCCAGTGTGATGCAGAAAGAAGACGTGAGAGCCAAGGAGAGGACTCCCGACTCCTCGGCTGTGGTTCAGTTGCTCTCTCGCTATTTGGCTCTCACATGCTTATTAGCAGCATAATAAAGCTACTGGGTTTGCCAGGCATAATTATTGCTAACATTTATAGACTATTTTTCTGGGGCTCAGGTCTATCATAATTGCTTCACAGATGTTAGTGATTTTAATTCTTACAACTACCCAATGAGATAGGGACTGATATTAACCCTCTGTGACCGATTTTAAACACCGAGCCCCAGTGAGCAGCATGGTCATTGCTGCACAGCAGGTGAGTGAGAGAGCCAGGCGTGGGGCCCAGGCAGCCTGGCTCCAGAGCCTGTGCTCCTAACCCTTCTGCTCTACTGCCTTTCAGTCTAAGATGTCCTGAATGTAGCCTCTCATCTGTCCCTTTGGAGCCATCATCTAGAACCTTCATCATGGTTAGTGGTGCTTTCGTAGGGCTTTTGTTTTGTTTTGTTTTGTTTTGTTTTTTTGTGGTACGCGGGCCTCTCACTGCTGTGGCCTCTCCCGTTGCGGAGCACAGGCTCCAGACGCGCAGGCTCAGCGGCCATGGCTCACGGGCCCAGCCGCTTCGCGGCACGTGGGATCTTCCCGGACCGGGGCACGAACCCGTGTCCCCTGCATCGACAGGCCGACTTTCAACCACTGCACCACCAGGGAAGCCCAGGGCTTGTTTTAAAAGAGAAATGCTCTAAGTGATTTTTCAAGAGGCCTTCCAGTGATACTCTCTTGCTACCTCCTTGAGAAACAGAAAACATTCCCATTATAGCAACAGTATGGGGTATATTCTTGTTGGGGTATATTTTTAGCGACTAGACTTTCCTGTCTAGCTCAGTGACACTGTTGGCTACCTGATTTGCCAAAAGTCATACAGAAATGTGATCAAGTGGTGATGTGGCTTAGTTCCTTGTCCAACAATTTGGGGTGTGTTCTGGGGAAGAAGATGGCAAACTTCTTTGTGGGTGTCCTTCAGTTCTCTGAGGAAGTAACCCTCGTAACTGTCATTTATGGGGCCTTCAGTGTGCCAGGGACTGTTTTAAGTGCTTTACAAACATGATCTCCTGGAATCTTCTCAACATTATCATCCCATTTTACATACGAAGAAAGCAATAATTAGGGAGTTAAACAGTGTTTTCCAGGGCAGGATTTAAACCTCATCTAATGACCCCAGCCGTGTTCTCAGTCACTCTGCAATACCTCTGCCGCCAGCTCCCTGGTGTCCATGAGGGCAGGAACTTTGTTTTTCACTGAGTTCATCATCATATTTCTGCATCTACCAAGTGCAGTACCTGACACGTAGTAGGTTCTTATACATATATGTTGAGTGACTGACGGACTCACTCTGTTCTCTGAGATCACTCCCAAATAGCCATGGGGATGGGGAGAGAGGGTATTACAGACGCATGTGGATTTAGCCCTCAGGCACCTATTTGAGGATGTTTTCTCCTCAGGATGAGCCTATCAGCCTGGGCTTCAGTCAGTGCTACATGGCTCTGTCAGTAGCTCTCCTTCCCAAAAGAAATCTGCATGGTACTGTATACATCCCTGTCATTAGTATTCAGGACCGACTTTTCATAGCTGGTATGCCACACTGGTCTAGGGCAACATCTAAGGAATTCTGGTGCTTTTAAGGAATCATCAATTATGTATTTTTAAAACATTCCTTAAACTCTCTGTTTCTTTAATTATTCCAGGTTCCTCTTTGTCGCTCCTTCTGTCTGTGTCTCTCTCATGCTTTCTTGGTCTTGCACACATGCACACACATACCCCTTAGTTTGTCACCTACCTATCTCACAAACATATATATCTCCTTTCTTTTTCAGTGAAATACGCGGTATACTTGGAAAACCACTTTGTAAAATGAAACTGTATGATTTATATTTATATTTTGTCTCATTTTTTCCTCAAAATTCCTTTCCTTTGCTTCTCATAAATGAAAACTAGATACTGTATTCAGTACCATTTATATAAGCTTATTTTTCCTCTTGGAAATAGTAAGTTATGATGATGTTGACCGAAAACTTACTGTTAATGTAAGAAGCCTTAGAATTTACATCCAGCTCAAGGCCATGCAGAAATGCAGATTCACTCAGTAAGCGCTCACTGACAGCCTGCTTTGTGCCAGACTTCACCTCCTCTTAGCTTTGGAAAGCTTCAAAGTGGGGCAGTTTATGTTTGGGAATGACCAGTTAAAATAGCAAGACAGGTAGGCAAGAATCTAACTTCCAGAAATTTCAATGGGGTGGGGGGGCGGAAGCATGCATCAAAACAGATCACAGTCTTATCTTATTGGAGCTCCAGAATCAATAAGTACATTTGAAAGATGTACGCTGTCAACCTTCTTAACAGAATTTTTGCTGGCACTCCTCTTTTTGAATCTCTGTTCTGAATCGTTTAGTCTTTCTTTTTAGTAAGGAGGAAGAAAAAGTTCTCCTTAAGAATTCATTAGAAATTAACATTAATCTCAGCATTTAGTGTTCTTCAGAATATGATGATAAAGACTGATTTGAAAGGGCAGTGCTTAGTTTGATCAGCCATGGAAAAGGAGGACAGGCCATGGTCCTGGCCAGCGCATCTTCGCCATGGTGGAAAAATGGTGTTGCTTTAATTGTAATTCTTTCATTCCCTTCCTTGCCAAGCCCACTGGCTTCTGTTATAACATGTGGCGACTTCTCCCTTGGAGACTGACTCAGTCCAAGTTGCCATAATATTTAGGACCAGTTACAAAGACATTTCTTCCCCTAAACCCATGCCAAATCTAAATCAAACTGTCTTCTCCTCCCTGGCCATTCAGATAGATCCAGTTCTATTTGAAAAGCACAAGAAATACACGGGCCTCTTTTTGTTTCATTGCCTGTTCGAACAGATAAACAAGGCACATCATGCCTAGTGCTGCTTTGAGCTTGGTCACTTCCTTCGAAAATAGACTCTGATGCTGTGTTCATTTTAAGAATTGCAACTTAGATGCTCTAGAAAAAAGAAAGCGTGTATTTTAAGTCTGTCTACAATAAACTGCCGCTATCAGTGCTGATGGGGGAGAGAAGGGTAACTCCACAATCACGGACCTTCACCAGGTGAGGTGCTGCGCTTCTCCTGGACGAGCCTTGAGAGACCCAAGCCCGGGCAGGACAGGGAGATGTTCTCATCCTTAGCGGCCTTGGATCGTCCACCTGCTAAACAGGGAACACTAAACAAGTAATATCAATCCATTTTGTTTTTAAGAAAGAAAGCCTAGCGAAAAAAGATCCCCGATAAGTAAATATGTTCTGACCTCTAAACCTAGTCATTTTTTTCCCTTGGCATTTGATCCATGTATTACATATGTGTTTTATTCATCCTTGTAAAAATAATTATATTCTATAACCCAACTGTATTAGTATACATTAATTTCTTCATATTTTTAGCAAGATTTACTCTCCTTCACTGCTTAGTTTGTTTTAAAGTATAACGTTGAGCACAGTTCATTTTTACGGGTTGTATTTCTGTCTTTTTAATTTGTTGATTAGTTGATATATACAAAAGATTATGCATAACATACACGTAAGCTCTAAAGCACAGTTTTAAAAAATGTACTCCAGTGACCCACCACCTACTTTAAGAACTAGAACATTACAGATGCTTCTGGATCCCTCTGTGAACTTCCTTCCCACTATTCTCCACCTTCCTTGCAATTCTGAAATTTGTGTTTTTAATCCTCTCGATTTATTTTAAACAAACATATAAATCTTATCACACAAATGTGCGTTGCTAAAGGTATTTTGAGATACGTAAAAAATGGTGTCACACCATGTGTAGTTTTTTGTAGCTTGTTTTTCCCCCATATTTTTGTAGCTTGTTTTTCCCCCATATTATGTTTATAGAAGTCACCCATGTTGTTGGGAGTATAGCTGCAGTTCCTCTGTATACATTGCTGCAGTGTTCCAGAGGTGTGAATGTATCACAGTTTACCCATTATCTTGTTTATGGGGAGAGGGGAGAAAAAGAAGGAGCTCTGTTTTAGTCATGTTGACTTTGAGATGCCTGTTGCAATTCCAGTGGAGATGTTGACTTGGCAAGTGGATAATCAAGTTTGTATTTCAGGGGAGAGGTCTCAGATGGAGATACCAGCATGCAGATGGCCTTTAAAGCATTATTTCTCCAGCCGTTTCTGGAATGCTATTGAACCTATGGATTGAGATTTTTATTTAAAAAAAAGTTTTTATCTTTCTTTTTGCTTCTGGGCTTTCCAGTCTGCCTGGTCACTTTGCTGAAGTGTGACTTGTAAAAGAATAAATGAGGAGAATATGAACCTCAAAGAAAACAGGGGAAAGTGTCTTGCAAACTCTAAAGGGGTGTAGAAGGTTAGGTATTTTATTATTACCTCTCTCATGGAGTTTCATTCATTCCAACTGGAACTCTCTATAAATCTGCTTTGGAAGCTGAAAAAATATATACTTAATAAATTATTACATTTGATTTTAATACCTTGTTAACTTTTAGCTAATAGCTAATGTTCACCTAGTGTTTACTTTACAAGAATTAACGCATCTAATCCTCACAACAGCCTGTGACAGGTAGATGGTATTTATTCATACCTTACAGACGAGAAAACTAAAGCTCGAAAACGGTAGACTCAGGATTCGAATCCACAGAGTTGGCTCCTAAAAGCTGTGCTCTTACCTAATATGTGGGACTGCCCCTCATTTCAAGGACAGGTTTCAACCAGTTCCTTCAGCTTCAAGCGTTCAAAAATTTTATGGTCACATTTCAGCATGGCCACCTTGAGCCAGCTACAAAACAGCACTCAAGGCCCTGGGCCCTGGCAAAGGGCCTCGCCTGCACTGACTTAGTTGCGCCACTGGACCAGCCTCAGACCTCACAGGGCACTGCCCACCTGCCAAGTGTCCACTCTGTGCCCGTTTCAAATGATGCACTTGATTTAAGTTCCCTGCCTGAAGCCACCCAGTGAATCCGTAGTGGGCCAGGGACTGTGATCCGGGTCTCCTGCCTTTCAGGCACTGCATTTGTTTTGTGTTAATAAACCGTATTTCTCCAGGGGATCTGGCAGAAATTTGAAAGTGCTTAATTTTACTGCAGTAAATACTGAGAATCCTTTTTAAAGCATAGAAACCAAGCCCCAGGCAGGGAAAACATAATTTGCTCTCAGGGCCTTTGACAAACTCACCTTGGCCCTGGGATTAGATCATAGATCGCTGGCCTTGATTCCATCTCCCAGTGGAGCTGGCTGAAGGGGTCAGGACCTCTGCTGTGGCCACAAGGCGGCAGCTGGACCTGGAAATACTCTTGCAAATGAAGCTGGAACGCATGACGTCCTACCCACAGAATCAGCATGTCACGGCTGCTTGCCATCGGGGGTGTGATGGGGAAGGTTACATTCCTGGGACGTTGGTGATACAGGTCAGGACCCAGGTGAATTAGCCCAGCAGTCAGAGCTAACACCTTTCTTGCCTTTCTTGCTCTGTGATGGGTGCCGTGCAGTTAACTCCCTACGGTTGTGAACGTGCCATGTTTTCTAAACCCTAGTCAGTCAAGAAGAAATTATAGGCATCCAGAAGGGAGAACAAAATCTGAATCATAAAGTACTTGAGTGCAGAGGGTACAAGGAGTGATTTTTTTATTTTGTCATCAGAAGAATGCTAGATGTATTGTAGACCCTCAACCGATAACACTTGTGATAAATTGATAGAGAAAAACTGAGAGAAAGGATTGAGCAAGATGAAAGCTGACTTGCCAAGGCTGGTCTGGTTGTGTTCACACGGGAGCTGGGTTTGAATGTAGTTTTCGCAGGAGACCCACAGCGTTAAGGTGCACAAGGGCATGCGTTATTTCTTTTAATTCTCGTAATTCCCACGGCAGCCACAGATGATGGGAGTCGAGGTTCATCTCTGCCCTGAAAGAAGGGCTTTAGGCATTCGTGGCAAAAACGGACCTGATTAGGTCTGCGCTTGGCTCAGCAGGTTAACTTTCCTGTCGGTAACTGTTCCTAGACAAGATGCTTCAAAACTATGATGATCGGTTTGGGCTTGTCTGTGTTCACACTTTCTCTGTGGTGCAGATAATTTTGTTGCCACTTCCTGCGGCCCGGCCGGTTCAGAGCCTGTGCAGTGAGCAGCCTGGCGGCCAGATGAGGCAGCAGACGCGGCCTTTAAGACCTGGGGCTGCATCCTGACTCTGTCATTCACGGGCTGTGTAAACTCAGGCAAGCCCTCCACAGTCCTGTGTTGATGACCGTGCCCGTCACACCCTCACAGGACGTGCTGCGTGGGGAAAGGACTCCTTGGATTGCTCCCCCTGGAGCCAGGTGACCGGAGGGGTCTCGAGCATCCTCTTAGTGACACTACCTGCCTTCCTAGCTGTCAGGTCTGACGTTGTCCTCTGCCCCCAGTGACCCTGCTTATTATTGGTAAATGATTTCTTCATTGAGAGGCATCCTTTACCAGAAGCTACATTTCTATGTAGGTGGTAAAAATGAGAAGAGTTGCTTGAGAGCTAGTTCTGCCTTCACATGGATATATCCAAAGTTAAAATCGGGCTTTGTGTTTCCAAGAGATGTTGAATGAATAAAAAGGGCAGAAATACTGGACCTTGGTCACAGTTCTTAAACTGTTCACTTAAGAAACATAGCTCTGTATTTACACACAGATAAGCTGAGAAGTCAGTGAGCAGAGCTACCTGCTGTAGTGGCTGTTGTACAGATAAAACATGAAAGATCTAGGAGCTAATTATTCCTTATGTTTGTGCCTCCGTGTCACATACATAATAATTTTAATTTCATGCCAAAAGAAGTACTCCTTGTCTTTGCTAAAACCAGTGTAGCTGCTGTTGCAACTCTTGTCTTCCTTTCCTTCCCTCCTTCCCTTCTTCCTCTTACTACTTCTTTCTTCTTCCCTCCCCACCCCTTCCCCACCCTCCTTCCATCCATCCCACGGTGTTTATATAAGGAAAACACAGACACTAATCCTGCCTTCATGGAATTTAGAGACTAGTGGAAGAAACAGGCAGTGTACAAATGCACAAAGGCAACTGCAGGTTATGATGTGCTATGAAGAAAAGAAGCACGTACAGTAAGAGTCTCAATAAAACCTTGTGTTTGCCTCTCCGTGTACATATTAGAAATTAAGGAGAGTGACGGAGCTGTTCTGTTGTCACCTATTGGAGGGTAGATTTATAAGCATAAAGACTGGTTTTAGAGACTTCCCTGGCGGTCCAGTGGTTAAGACTCCGTGCTTCCACTGCAGGGGCACAGGTTCCATCCCCAGTTGGGGAAGATCCCACATGCCACGAGGCATGGCCAAAAAAAAAGGGGGGGGGGACTGGTTTTATAAAGCTACCTACTACGGAATCACTGTTGGAGATTAGTATTATGAGTTTGTTTCCATATAGGTAAAGAATAGATAGATAGATAGATAGATAGATAGATAGAAAGTTAGTTTTCTAACTGTCTTTCACAAAAGACAATTTGTGAAAACCGATGTCTCATGTGTGCATTATAGGGTTGGCTGATGACTGTTGGTTGAGTTGTAATAACCTGGAGGAGAAGCTTTTATTTTATTTTATTTTATTTGTTACAAATAAGTTTAGAGCAAGGCTGTACATATTCTCTGCCGCTTTCAGAGGAATTTGGAAAGGGAGAGCTCATTTCTGTGGTATTTATGATAGCTGTCTGTTTCTAAAGAAGATTTCATGGAAAATTCCCATCAGTGTCCTTAGACTGAAATCAGGGATCGGGTCTGCTGTTCATGTAAGACTCAGTGGGCAAGAGAGCGTGGAAGGAAAGCCACCGCCCCGCTGAGGGTGGCCACCCTGGCCGGCAGGTCGGCCAGCTCAGGCTTAACTTCTGAACGTGGATACCTCTGCACATGTGCTGGGAGCTGAACGTGGATACCTCTGCACATGTGCTGGGAGCTGAACGTGGATATCTCTGCACATGTGCTGGGAGCTGCTGGGGTCAGTGCACTTCGTACTTCCTGTCACCTTGAAGAGAGGGCTCTGGAGCTCGGGTCCTTCCCAAGTCTCACCACTAAAGCGGGCAAAGACAGTGCTTTCAGTTCAGCTAACATGTCCAGGGTTTAAATTCTCACAATCCATCTTTGAGTCCCCTCGGGACAGACCTTGTCTCTTCTTCTTTGGGCCTTCTGACTAAAAGCAGCCAGGATTTTTAAACCGACTAACCTTTAAAGATTTCCGAACAGAGGAGAAAATTAGAGCAGAAACCTATTAAAGCTGAAGGTTATCTTTAAAATTACCTTTTCTCATTAGGAGTAGAACACTAGATCATTGAAAGTTTGTTCATGTTTGTGACTGATTGTATATTTAAATAATTTAAAAATCAGTACCTCATTTTAATGTTGAGTTCACTTCATGTCCATATCACCACCATCATTTCCATGAGGTTCTAGGTCTTTTGTAAACAAATTAAACACAGTACTTTCTTTATGACATGAATTAAATCTAGATCCCAATGATATTTGGCACCTTCTAAATACCCAGATGGGCACAGCGTTTGCCTTGAAGTGAAGACGTGCATGGGGTTTTAATCACATCATGTTTTATTTTTTCTCCTTTAAATATCGCCTTTTCAATAGTTGCTTCTTAATGAATGACTGGTTGTTTACTGTGGTTTAGAACCAAGAATTTGAACATTAAAAAATTCTAATCAAAATACAGATGGAAAAAATTTTCCCTTTCAGTCTCTCATCTTTTATATTAGAATAAAAATAATTTGTCTTCCTTTTGGAAACTTAATAGTTTAAGAAATCCCATCATTCTCTTCTTGAAAACTTAAGTTTAATAAATCAGTTCTGACGAAATTTAATTACAGTTCTTAAACTATAAAAAGCTCTTATAAAATAAAAACAAGGGTAAGGCTAGAATAAGTTTCACCTCTTGAGCATAACCGTCATTTGAAAGAAAATGCAGTTAACAAATAATTTTTGCTGTATCTTCTCCATTGTTTAATCACTGAAGATACTTGGATTTTTTTTTAAACAGCAGAAACAAGGCATGGAATTTGTTCTCTACCCAGGTAAAGATCATTTGAGTCCAAAGACCAGATTGCAAAACAGGCCTCAGATACTTACAGAGGTTGAGAGATGTTCAAGACAACCTGAAGGCAAGAAGGGGTGTGTTCTGTTGTAGGAGGTCTTAAAGGAGAATTTTATATCAGAATTATACCCTCTTTTATCTTTGAAAGTGAGTATATCTTCATGGCAGATTATTCTCTTGAAACAAGACGATCCGATGACCCACAGGGAAGTTATGCTTTGGGAGTGCTCATCAAATTAAGAAAAGAGGGACTTCCCTGGTGGTCCATGCTCCCAGTGCAGAGGGCCCGGGTTCGATCCCTGGTCAGGGAACTAGATCCCACATGCTGCAACTAAGAGCATGCATGCTGCCAACTAAGACCTGGTGCAGCCAAATAAATAAATATTAAAAAAAAAAAATCAAGAAAAGAAAGAGCTTATAAAAGGGGCCAAGTAGCTCAGAGGCGTTGTTCCTTCTGCTGAACTTCTAAATACGAGCACAGACGTCATAAGAGCAGGTGTTTCCATTGCCCTCTGTGTGTTGTGCTGCTACAACACACACACCTCAAAGACGTTCCATCAGCTCCTGGTTTTCGAGCTTCGGCTGTCCCAAAGGACCCCGAGCACTGTGGGTTTAGGCTAGGGTTGGGGTTTGGTGAAAGTTGTTATTGCTTCAAAGGCAGAGGGCTGAACTTGGGTAAACATGTGGCAACCGAAAGCTGTTCTCTGTTCCATGAAAGCAGTGGCATGATGCTTTCAGATCCTGCCTGCAGACTGCCCGGTATGTCTACAGTTAGCATTGCATTTATAATGGAAATAAGTGATCCGACACTCACGTAGCTAAATATAATTTATAATTTTGAGGTAAGGTTGAAACATGAAAGATCATGCTTTTCAAACTGCTGTGATGACTTAGACAGACAACTCATTTTAGATAATGGTGAATTAAGCCTGCCAGCCATCTGAACATTTTTCACCCATTTGTTCAAACACCTGCAGTTGGATGCTAAACGTGCATGTTTAATTGCTTGAACTTAAATTATAAAATCCCTAAAGGATGTTTTTATACAGAAGAAAATAAGTCTCTTGCAAAAACTGTCTGCCTGCTCTCCTGAGCTCCTTGCCTCTCTCAGGACGTTTGTGGCAGTCCCTCTTAGAAGAGGTCCGCTTTGAAATACAGGAAGTTCAGCTCTTCGGGGAAAATGCAGAGGTCTGAACCGTGAACAACATCACTCCAGGCATTCCCTGGGGAGTCCACTTGGTCAGAAACAAGCTTCATGCAAGAGCTGAAGTTCATCCAGGTTTCTTGAAGGTGATGATTAACATGGTCAAAGGTCTGTTTTATCAGCCCAGAGCCCGCCTCTGTTTTTAAGCTCCAGCCATTCACCTCTGCTCTTGCTGACTCTCTGCAGCCACAGAAGATACCAGAACGGGATGAAAATGGCCCTGCAACAGAGCAGGGCACTCTTGGCTTGAGCCTTTTTATTTGTCCCTCCAGCGGTTCCTAGCTGTTGTGACGTCAAGGCTGCCATTTAAAGCAGAGAAAAAGGAAACCGTGGCCTCTCTTCGCATCAGTAGCCTGGACAAGCCGTTGTTTCTCAGGCATCCACAACGCTCTCTGTCTGGCAGAGCTGTGCATTCCATGCCTGGGTGACCTGGTTAAATGGAGGAAACCAAATGCTCTCCGTTGAATGCTCTCCAAAGCAAGCATTCCACCCTGAGCTTCTGAAGCCCAGGCTTCACTGCGCCCGAGGACTGTAAATGGAGCTGCAGCAGTGCTCTGCATTATCTGCTTGCATATGCAGCTTCTGTGTAGTCTTAAAAGAGAGCATGTCGTTCACAATGGCCTTCATTAACGTACACTGCAACAGCGACATTATGTGCTGCCTTTGGCCTTTGGGGTCAGTGCTACAAAACTCTTTTTGGAAAACCAGTGCTGTGTTAAAAATCTTCCGGAATCACAGTCAGAAGTTCAAAACCGCTGAACTGCCACTGGTTCTTCCCATCCCACTTCTGCTCACCCTGTTCCTCAATTTCAGATTTCTGAATTCTAGAAAGCTCTTGTATTTACTTACATATTAACTTCTCACGGTGCATTTTTGTGCTTGTATAGCCTCTGCATGTATATGAAAAAGAATCTCTACTATAAGGTGTAGATCGCAGGCTCTGGATTTTTCCTTATGAAGAGTAACACCTCTTGCTTTTCAGAGAGAAGGAGCTATTTCAAAGTATCACAAAACCGCTCTCTGTTTAGTAACAAGCCAAGATCCCTACAGCAGACAACAATCTTGCAAGGCCAAAAGCTCACTAATAACGTTCTGATCGCTTACTTACATGCCTCAGAATTCACCGACTTAAGACTCAGTCTCCCTAGGGCGTGCCTTCTTGGGTTTCTCTGGCATCAGAGACAACATTATTTTATTAGATTCTTGGAGGCGGACATGACAGTTACGAGAAAAAGCACAGCAATCACATTTTGTATTCCAGCGTTATCTTGGTTAAGTCAATAATACGCTTTTGAGGTTTTATGTTACAAATCCCATTAAATCTTTCTCAAAACAACCCTTCTCTGAACGCTTGATTGAAGGATATTTGCAGAAACCAAAACCATTTAATTTTATACAGAGGTGTATATACACGTGTCAGGCGGGATCTGGATACACGTTGAGGCCTTTATAACTTGAATTATCATAAGACAAAATTCTTCCAGTTTATAAACTCTTGTCTTCTGGGGAAAAAACTAGAGATCTTCAGGTAACTAGATAAAGATAGAATAGGTGGAGTGGATCTTGTAAAGTTAGAATTTACACAGTTTACTAGACTGCGGTCTAGTTTTGCCTAGACAATCAGACTTGCCCAGAGGCTAGCCTGATGCCATATGAATGCCGTATCTATGCCACCATAGATACAGTGGTGGGACCAGGGCATGGAGCTGATGAGCAGGTCTTCTTTATGGGTGCTTTGGGCTGGGTAAGCCTGAGAATCTTGAAATGAGAGGAAACCTAGGGCATTACTTCCCATTTGTGGGCTGGAGAATTAGTTCTCTTATTGTACACTACTATCTGCATATCAGTAATTCTTTTATTCTTCCTTTTTCTGTTATTCCCATTTCAAGAGGTCCTTGTTATCTGAAGATAACCGCTCCGAGAAAACTGTTACTTTTAGACAATTGACTTAAAACTGAATCAGATATTTTAAACAAACAGTAAAATTTAAAAAAAGATTTTATTGGGATTAAGTCTTGAAAAGTTTTTTAAAAAGTTGAATCTCAGTTTGTTTTACATTATATGACAGAAATTTGGACTATGATGAAACAATAGGCTATTTTTTAGACCAAAGATTGTTCACTTCTGTGACAGAATCATAAAGAGGGTGATTTTTGTTAGAAGCATTTAATTTCCCCAAGGACCTCGCTTAATCTTTTGATACACAAGCCATTCTCTTGAAGAGCCTACCTCTCGTGTAATCATATCTGTTGACTTTTGCTTCCTCAGTTGTTAACTGTTCAAACTCCCTTTGATCCTTATTTGTCAGTGACTGTGTGTGACTCACGCAGTTCCCCAGCATCACTTTTATCAGCTATGTGTAAAACTGCAGTTTCTGTTACAAGTGAACTACATTGTATTTGCATTTTTATTCTGTAGTACTGAGCAGCCAAGAAAGTGAGCAGGAATAGATACTGATGTTACCACTAAGTGATCACTTTGTCATTGTTGTTTATATTCTGATGATCGGTGCTTCCTTTTGCATCCTGGTAACTACAGGGACTCAGAGAATGATCATTCAAGTAGTTACATGGTACATTTAAAGCACTCAGTATGGCTTAGTGGGCTTCATAATCAACCACATGTAGATTTGTATGCCATTCCTGGCACTTAATAGATTTTATAACCTTGGGTGAGTTCTTCGCAGAACCTCAGATCCTTGGTGTGTAATGTAGAGTCATAAAACCAACCTTGTGGAGTGGTCATGGGGATTAGAGCCCACATATACAAAATTCCTGGGTAATGCATAGTGCATGTAGCTCAAGAAATGATCCCTGTTAGGGTCACTGTTGCAGTTGTGTGGTGCCGTACGTGTTATGAGACTTTCACGTTCAGTTCAGGCTGAAGAACTTAAACTTTAGCCAAGTCACTGAACATTTTTAAGGTGTGCATTCACCTGAGGAAACTAAGTTTCAGAAGGTCACATTTGGTGACTGTGTATGTCCCAGATTAGATCATATCATTTGATAACCATTTTCTTCATGCTATAGATGAGCACACCAAGTTCCAAGGAAACCACATAACTTTCTCAGGACCACATGGTTTGCATCTGGCAGAGGCAAACCCAGAACCCAATCTTCCTACTCTTTACTGTGTTCTTCTGCCACGCAGTTGCTCGTTGGCAAGTGAACAATTAAAAAGGCTGTCATAGTTGTCCAGGAACAAAGTGATAAAGGTCCGACAGATTTTTTTGAATTGGGAATGGGCGGGAGAGGACAAAGGCAGCAGTCACTGGAAACAAGCGCTGATTAGACTTCGCGACCGATTGGCTCAGCTCTGCTCCCTGAAGAAGGGTTAGGGTCCAAGTTCTCAAGCCTGGTCCTATGGCCGTACAATTAATTAAGCTAAGACAAATAGACGTTGTTGGTTTTGTTGTTTCCTGATGAGTTTGAAAGGACCACCCTGTCCAGATGGAAGTATGTAGGATTGAAGGTAGGAGAAGACGCCTGTGTGAAGAAATAACTTTGAGATTCTAATGCCAAAGAAGGACCGTTGAAACCATCGTGCCGTAGAGAAGTATACACACCTCTGCGTGCGTGCGCGCGCATGCGTGTGTTAAACTGGATTTTCTGACGTATTCCCCATTCAGGACTAAGCCACATTCTAACTTACGGCTCAGTTATAATTACAGACTGTTATACCTTCATCAGAAAGAAGAGCTATTCTCATAGATTCTTCTGTGTCTGTGTGTTTGTTTTGTTGGATGCATCCTGCTGTGGCATGGAGAGACAGACTTTGCTGGGCCCTGTTTTGTAAACAAATCTGCTCACACACACTCTCTTCTATCATTGTGTGTGTACACGGGCTCTGCTTTTCCCACCAGACACACGGAAGCCTAGGAATTCAGAAGCTTGTTTTCTTTTAGAAATATGCAGCCATCAAAGAAAAACGTGGGCATGCATTTAAAATGTGCGCATCTACCCAGTGTGAGTTTTTGACTCTTCACGATTCTAACTCTGGGCCATGAACTCCTCAAGAACATTGCAGCCCGATGCACATACAGTACCCCTGGGAGGCATCCTGAAGCCACCTTAAAACTATTGATTGAGCTCAGCAAATAGAGAAAGCTTTCTACCCTCCAAGATCATTCTGTGGGATTAGTCAGCCAAGATGATAAAGTATAATACTAGTTTTTCCAAGAAGAGGTGATTCGTCCCTTTCTTAGATTGGACTATGAACTTAGCATAATGTATATTTATACAGTCACTTCCTACCTGTAGTTTTTTGCATGTTTTATTTAATATTCCAGCCAAGTTCAAGTTTTTATGACAGGAAGTATGTGAATGGTTATGACAGGAGTAAATAACGTTTGATTTTATGATTACAGGAAGTAACTTTTCATGCCAAATAAATCTTTGGGGGGAAAAGTGCCGGCTTATAAATGTAACGTACATAAATTTCCCAGAATCTTTGCTCTCTGAAGGGGAAATAAAAGCAGAATGTGGTCTTATTTCTTTTTCTTCTTAACTTTTCTTGTCAACAGATGTCTTTGTTTTAGGATGAGGTATTTTCGGGTATTTCGTTGTGACCCAATATGACACGGAACCATTAAAAAAACTCTGCGTGAATATAATAAGGCCAAACGTTATAGAATAAATAGCATGAAAAGTTTGAATACCCTAAGTAGGAAATTACTTTTTCCTTCAAGAGTAAATGACCAAATTATCAATCACCATCGAAGCCAAGGAGGCCCCAGCTTCCAATTCCTCTGGTTTCCACGTTCCGTAAGCACATGGGAAAGAGAGTTTGTTTAACATCAGGTCTGCATATGAGCAAGTTTACAAAGAAAAGAAAGAATTGGATAGAACTTCAGTTATGTTCATCATAGGAGAACTTTGATAGAGGCTTTGTGTTTCTCTGACTTAAAAAAAGAAGAAGAAAAAATAGGACGTAAAGATTGATTTCCCTCATCTTTCTCTTTTCTTCTTAAAGCCTGAGGGGCGTGTAGTGAGAAGAAAATGTCTGACACATTTCTGAGGACTGATGTTACACATGCATGCATCACATGAGTGAATGAATGCCTGACAGATCAAAATAATACTCAAGAAGTGCTTCCCGGTTCCGGGCGGCTGTGAGGCAATGGTGCAGCACCTTGTGATGGAGGGGCAAACCTTGCCTCTGTGCCGGGGATCCTCACTCCACCATTCTGATCGAAGGGATCTCTAGATCCCTTCTGCCTCAAAAACTCAGTGTCACAAATTTTGCAAAGAGGTAGTTTGCAAATTATATGAAGCTGTTCTCAGAGAACAAACTGATGTGTTAGAGTTAGCAGTACTTAGTTGTCATTAGTTTTCTTTCAGTTCTGCGGAGAATATATTTGCATGTGGCATGAGTAAAAATCTGCCTCGAGTAGTAGTTTTCAGGGCGGCTTTACTTAACACGCATCACAGCCTGGCGTGGCGGGCGGACGTGCTGATGGAAGGCTCCGAGCAGAGTGATCAAGGTGAGGCTCCCTGGCTTTGAACCCTGCCTCCACCACCTGCCAACTGTGTGACTGTGGTCAAACCCGTAAAGCCCCTGAGGCTGTGTCCTTATCTGTAGGATGGGAATAATCCGAAGAACTGAGCTTGTAGGGTTGCTGTGAGGATCGAATGAGTAGATCCGTGTAGGTGCCTAAACCGGCCCTTGTAGTCAGGTTGCTGTCACCATGGACACACTGGCTGAAAGAGGCTGGGTGATCTGGACCAGAGCAGAGCATCACCGGGGGAAGAGGCGGAACCCCACGCGAGGCCTCCTGACTTCCCGCGTTGGGTCTGGTGCCCTTCCTGTGTGAGGCCACACCCCAACGTTTCTATAAAAGGGCCGCTAAAGAGTGCACTCCTTTCCGTTGTTTAAAAGGAAACTTTGAGTAAACGTTAGCTGTGAAGAACCTTTGTGACAGGGTTTTGTTTTGTTTGCGGGGGATGGGGGGACAATGGGCCCAGAGGTCTGGAGAGCAAACACTGATTCTGTGAACTTGGGCTTGCAGGATATCCACAGCGTAGCAAATTAGAGCAGGACCTGGATAGCCCCTGTAGCTTAATCACATTCTGAATACCCACCCTTAGAAATAGTCCCCTCAGCCTCCCCCACTTACAGGAGTTCCTAGAGGGCAACAGCTTCTCAGCAGTGGCCACGTGGGTTGGGTTCGTATTCTCCATACTGTCCCCGCATGTATTTTTATGATCTTTATTCTGTTTTGTTCTACTTTTCCTTTCTCTTTTTGAAACCTCTGCATTGGCCACCCAGGGCTTAAGAGGAACTTTCATAAGGCACAGTCTGAAACAGGAACAAACTGCACAGAAGCTTTGAGAACTTGGAGCATGTGTATGAACGTGACACAGTGGGAGGGGAAATTAGATATTCTAACATTTGAGTAAGTGTCTGTCCTCTAATCATTCACCAAGCTCAGTATCAATAGGAGTTGTTTTTTTTTTTTTTTTTTTTTTTTTTTTGGTACGCGGGCCTCTCACTGTTGTGGCCTCTCCCGTTGCGGAGCACAGGCTCCGGACGCGCAGGCTCAGCGGCCATGGCTCATGGGCGCAGCCGCTCCGCGGCATGTGGGATCTTCCCGGACCGGGGCACGAACCCGTGTCCCCTGCATCGGCAGGCGGACTCTCAACCACTGCGCCACCAGGGAAGCCCTCAATAGGAGTTTTTTAAGCTGTAGATATTTAAAATTGCACTCCCTCTAGGGTTCCTGTTCTGTAGACATCACACAGAGAGGTCCTCTTTACATTGAGCAAGTTCATGATGAGGTCTTGGGAGTGAGGCCAGAGGGATGACTGTTGTGTAGTGTTGTTGGTTTGAATCAAATCCTTAAGGACATTTATTGGTGCTGTTTTTTACTCATCCTCAATTTGAAGGTTGTATTCACACCATGCATATGGTTTCCATACTCTTCTTTTAAAGTATCAGTTTTGGTAAAATTGTGAAAACATTTCACATTCGTGAAAATTTCCTTCCAGAGTATAAAACACAGACGGTTTTATTAAAATTTTTCACATGTATTCTTTATGTTTATCTTGAGTGTTCAAAAATGAGAAATACAGGAGCTGGGGTAGAAGGTATCACCACGTTAGAAATTGAGGGCTGGGCGGTGCCGTGTAACAAATAACGTGAACACGTTGGATCTGTTTGTTTTTATTCTTCAGTCCCATTAAGTGGAAGCTCATGTTTTTCTCTTTCTGCCTGCACGAACTCCTCTGCTCCCGTACCCCACCATTCCCACCCAAGACAGAAGCACATAAACAGCCTGAAAATAAAGGACAGGTTTTTTTTTTAAGCTCCTCATTTAGCAAAGTGTCTACAAGTCTCTTCAGAAAATGAGCTGTGTCACACTGATGCTCCTTAAGATGGGATAAAAGCAATTTTTCTTAGTTTGCCCAGTTATCAAGAAATTCTACTCTTCTCTAAGTGATCAGGTTTGGTTAAAGCCAAGAGAAATACAAAAGGCCACATCTTAGCCCTTCGTGGTCGGTTTTCAAGGGGCGCTTTGGTGCGAAAATCACGTGGTCACTGTTAATGTGAGGGGATGTTAGAAATAGGTGTTTTTCTGCCCCCATCACAGACAAATCTGAAAATGTTCCCTCTTCTCCCAAACCCCGGGGATGGCACTCAGAGGCTGTGTCTTCAGTGTCTCAGCACCCAGTGGGGAAGATGATTTCCATATTTGAAATGTAGGGACAAACGAAAATAGCTCTTTTTCCTTGAAGGGTTAATGTTCTAAACAGCTTCAGATTGGTTCACTTGAATCTTAAAATTACTTTTCTGGTCACGCGCACTGAAGGTCTAAGCATTTGTGAAATGTCTTTTTTTTTTCTTTCTCCTGATGCTGTTCTCTCTTGGCTGTCTTAATTACACAGGGGTTGAAAAACCAAATTAAAATTAGGCGTGGCTGGTAAACAGTGATCACGTTGCATGCTTTTAGCTTTGAATGCTTGTTGGAGTTACTTCTCCTCCCTGTATTGCTTTCCTCCCCACTTTTTTTTTTTCCAAAGGAAATATCATAAGCTCTTTTAGAAGTACTCACAGGAAGTGAGTATCCGTATGCTGGTTACTCGCCAGCAACTGAGCGCTGACAGGTTGACAGTGCTGCTGCCCTCCTCCCAGATTTATTTGAACCTTTCTGCCAGAGTCCGGGAATATTCAGCGTGTACAGACCAAAGGGTTTTTGTGTACTGAGGGAGTTAGAAGAGGAAACTGGTCATGGCGCGTCATCTCGGTGGATGGTGATTCAGGGAGCTGTGACGGGGGGTCAGCGAGGCACGTGGCTGCCGCCGTTTCTGAGGTTTCTGCTCACTTCTCAGAGGGCGGGCTGTCTTCTAAAAATTAGTGCTCCCTCCGCCGCCAACGACGATTCTTTTGCAATGAGTCACTTCCAGAAATGAATAGCCACAGTTTTTTGGAATGAAGGTTGTGAAATCCCTCGTTCATAATGGCAGGTTTTCAGTTGGTGGTTTTATCAGAGAGAATTTCTCAAGATCAAAACGAAACTTCCTCTTTAAAAGGAAAGAAAGTACTCTCAATACAGAAAGCAAAAGTATTTCCAGTCTCCTCCTGACGCACTGTCACAGAAGATCTCTGTACTTGTATTTAGAGATACACATCCATATACTTGCCTGAACGTGTGAGTCCTTGGAATTACGGATTCGTTGCCGGTAGCTGGTGATCTCCTACGCAGAAGGTCGCTAACTACAAGAAATGTTACGTGCGGTGAGTAGGTGGTAGATTCTGAAGATTATTGCTAACCCCATGCTCGTCCTCTTGAGTCATGGATTCAGAGGACTGCTAGCAAGCTCTTAAATACTTCTGCTTTGTATGATTTAATGGATGGAGCTGCTGGACTCATGGAAGCCTGTGAAAAGTTTTTCAGAGCATGGGTTAATTGCATAATCATTGAATCTTTTGAATATATTAGTCCTTTGGAGGGAGAAAAGATGTTTTACAGAAGGAAGCAGTTTGTGGGGGGCTTTTAGAGATGCAGTTACTTCTCTTCTGTGTTTTAAGTATCACTCCATCTTCTTGTGTGAAAGAAAGAAATGACTACACGGTTTCAACAGAGAAAAAGTTACGCCAACTCTTTTTAAGTGAAGAAATTTCATCCACGTGTTACTCCTAACTGGATTTTTGTCCTCCTGACTATTCACAAGGGGAAACTACCCCATGAAAAAGACTGACCTTCTGGCAGTATCTGCGATGTGTCTCACCCAAAACCCGGTGGGCTTTCCATGGATTATTGGCAGCACTTTTATCGAGGGGGCAAAGAGAGGGAATCCAGTTACTGGAAACAGTGAGTGCAGCTTCAGAAATTGTTCTCTCTCCTGAGCGGAGAAGTTGTTTGACCTACTGACTCATTTCATAGGAATTGGGGAAAACAACCTAGTGTGGTTTTCATTGTTAGTCCTGGAGGATTCCAAAGTCTGTGTGTCTGCAAATAAGATGAGCTGGAGAAAGGTAGTGTTGCCCCTTGCTGTTTCTACTTGCTTGTTCTCCTGATGGAATTCAATCCCTTGCTTCCAGGACAAGTCTAGCCTGTGCTTGGAGATCCTTTGTGTGGCTGTTCAGTGGTGAGTACGGATGACAGCAGTTTCTGATTTTTACTAGTGTTTGCTTCTCAATTTCTGAAGGGCATTTAATCCAAGTAAACGCTTTAAAGAGCATTTTTTCCTGGCACGTTTATGCTACGTTTTATGTTGACCTGTAGAAAATACACTAGGTGCGGTGATAGTTATAAAAGATAGCATAACCCGTAGACAGCAATGAAAGTTAAGATTTAAGATATATTTTGACAGAATAGATTTTTGCAACTTAATGACATGAAGGCAGTTTCGATTTTGACATAATTAAGTGATTTTTTGGGTAATGTTATTTAAAACACAAGTATGGAAGGTAGCAGTATATTCTAGCAAAAATAATGTAATTACTAATAGTTCATGAAAGGCATATATTTTTGGCTACTAACATAATATTTATGTGCAGAGAAACTTTTGATTCTTGATGTTTTGGTTTTAAAGTAAGTTCTATTGAATCAGCTAAAGGTATCAAAAGAGGACAAAGTATACTGTACTTGGATAAAGGCAGAAGCTGAGGGTGTTTGAAGTGATTGGTATTTAAAGTGTTAGATTACGGCCTCTGTATAATTTCATATATGATGGGTCCACCAAATCACACCCTCAAGTTCTGTTCTTCACTAATGCAACAGATGCTTAGTGCATAATTATTACAGAGTTGCGCATTCTCTTTGGAGATGGCTGAGGAGAGAGTTGATTCGGTCATGCTGGCGCTGTTTATCCAACTTACTGCTTTATGTCTGAGCGCCTTAGGGTGGGGCTCTCACCCTTTCCAGGGTGGTGGGCCCCTTTGAGGTTGTGATGGGCGCCACTCTTCCCACACTCATACGCAGACACTTGCCCGCATTTTCAGCGCTCCTGCAGCCACCGTGGGGCTCGTCCGCGGGCCCCGCTTAAGGGCCCCACCAAGAGCAAGACCTCACCATGACTCTGCCATTCCCTAGCTTCCCAGCAAACACTAGAATTTAAAAGAGGAGCCATCCAAGTCGGAAAGAAGTCATTCTCTGTGGTTGGGGGGGGGGGGGGGGGGTGATGAATATAAGGTAGTTTAGCTGAGTACACAAAAAAACGCCACTAAAAAGAAAATGTAGCCCTTATAGGCCGTCAACTAAATTTAAGTCAGTCCTGTAATGCTGTTGTGGAAAAAAATAGACATGATTCTTGAGTGTATTAAAAGGAGTATGACATAAAAGGGTAAGAAAATAAGACTTGCATTAGTCAGACTCATTATTATGTCCAATCTGAGTCACGTTTGAAAAAAGATTTTGGGTAATTGTGAAGAGCTCCGATATACAAGCAACAGAAAGTTATATACCCTTCTAGCAAGAGAGAAAGTAACCAGAGGTTTTAGTCCCCAAAAGGCTAAAGGATTTCTTGCTAAAGGTTCTTAAGTAGTAACAGTCTGACTTATCTTTGTAACACACTGCCTGCTTTCAGCAAATTTCAGTCCTTTAAGTGGCTGTCCTGTGTAGGGACACTTGTAACACTTCTGTGATAGCTTTGGCAAGAGCAAATAAATTCAAATAAAACCAAAGAGATGTTGTCAAGACATAAAGTATATAATAAATACACTTCTTTGTTGATTAATAGATAAGAAAATCTCGATTGCCAAGATGATAAAGTAAACGGGTGGCTGAGAGAAGTTATGAAATCTCTGGGATCTCTTTCAAGATGAGAACAGGGAATTCTGTTTTAGACGGTGGAAACATTTATTAATTCCTTCTACGAGCTCTGAGGGCCTCCTTTGCTAGATGCTCACGATCTGATAGAGGAGGCAAAGGTACAAAAACAGATTCGCAGTGTATGATTAGTGCTCTGGCGGCAAGAAAACAGCACATGCCGCAGGACCTCGTAACACTCAGCCACCATCCGTGAGTCTTCCCAGCGGAGGCGGTGTCTGAATTCACCCGTAAAGGACAGCCTTCAAGGAGTTAGCTGGACCAGGAAGGCAGACGTGGTGGTGAGGGCTTCAGGCAGGAGGAACAGTGTAGGCACAGGCTCAGAGCAATAGGTGGTATGGTGGAGGGTGTGGGGAAAGGAATGATGAGAGAAGGTGAAGCAGAAGGAATCACTGATAGAGGGGTCTAATGCGCTGTGCCGTGTTTGCCTGAAGGTGTCCACCTAGGAGGGTAACGAGGCCAGATGTACTCTTCAGAAAGATCACAGGGCTGCCCTGGACGGACACCGATGGCTGTGGAGTCCAGAGAGATTAGCGAGGTGAAGATGGGGAAAATGTGAAGTAAGGTTAGTGGCTTAGGTTATTAGGTGGTATCGATCACCACAGAATGAAATCCGAGAGGAAAAAAGGTTTGGAGGGGAAGACAAGGCGACATGGATGGAG